>NC_136266.1:163186435-163250723 GCF_964187855.1 Myxine glutinosa | reverse complement strand
CATTGTAACATTTCTACATCTATTCTTTGGTATTTTACTTGTTTGTCACTCGCATCACGATCAACCCTCAGATTCTGGACTCTACCTGCAGTAACATCTTTGCCAGCAGTGTGGTCATCGCCCGTAACCAGGCAACTGGTCTCATCGAGGGTCCTCCTCACTCACACTGTGGTCCACATGGTCTTGTGGAACGTGATTCACACTGTGGTCTTGTGGACCGCCACTCACACTGTGGTCTTGTGGACCGCCGCTCACACTGTGGTCCACATGGTCTTGTGGAACGTCACTCACACTGTGGTCTTGTGGACCGCCACTCACACTGTGGTCCACATGGTCTTGTGGAACGTCACTCACACTGTGGTCTTGTGGAACGTCACTCACACTGTGGTCTTGTGGACCGCCACTCACACTGTGGTCTTGTGGACCGCCACTCACACTGTGGTATTGTGGACCGCCACTTACACTGTGGTCTTGTGGACCGTCACTCACACTGTGGTCTTGTGGACCGTCACTTACACTGTGGTCTTGTGGACCGTCACTCACACTGTGGTCTTGTGGACCGTCACTCACACTGTGGTCTTGTGGACCGTCACTCACACTGTGGTCTTGTGGACCGTCACTCACACTGTGGTCCTTGTGGACCGTCACTCACACTGTGGTCTTGTGGACCGCCACTCACAATGCGGTCCACCTGGTCTTCCTTTCCCACGTGTAGAAAGCGGTCCTCGTTGCCTTCTCGATCTTCGGTCACAATAAGACCCTCGCTCAAACTAGCATCTCTGCCATCATTCGCTCCCTGACCTTCAATCGTTCCTCGTTTCTCCTCACTCACAATGCCATCCTCGCTGCCTTGTCGATCCCCAACGACAGCAACGTTTTCCCTCATTCGCTTCGCCTCACCTCCAGCCGGGTCCTCCTCACCAAGATTCTCATTCAATTCCTGGTACTCTAACTCACCCGCTCCATGGTGCTCCCTCGCACCAGTCTCTACATCAACACGACCCTCGTCTCCGTCATCGCCTTCATCGCTCGGAGGCAAATCCTGTTTCCCACGCAACTCATTTTGCTCCATTTTACAAAAGTCAATCTCATTCCCGGTTTCCTTGCTCGTATCTTCCTCATTTTCCTGCCCTTCTACCCTACTTGTCAGCACAGCTCTCCACCGAGATCCTTTTCCATCGTTTGCGCCAATAAGGGTGCTTCGTGTACTTCACGTCCGCCTGTCTGTTTGTCAGTCTCGCGTTTGCTCCTTATCGCTCCCCGTGTCGCTCTCTCTTGTTCTCTCTATCACTCGCTCCGCAATCTGAACACGCGAACGGCTTCCGGACTACCTCTCCTCCTCCTCCTACTTCCCTCCCTCCTCGCTTGTCTTTCCTCCCATTGCACTCGTCCCCTCCTCCCGTTCAGAACAGTCCACTCCCCCCTGCCCCTCGATTGCTCTCCTAACCTCCATCCATTCCTCTCCCCATCCCAAACTTCCCTCCACTCTCCGAAATCTCCTCCTCCCTCCCCCCCCTCCTCACTCGCCTCCATTCTCCCAATCCTCCCCAAATCTCCTCCCCTCCCCCCCCCCCCCCCACTCTTCCAATCTTACCCAAATCTCATCCCTACCCCACTCTCCCAAATCCTCCCCAAATCTCCCCACTCCACCCACAGGCTTCCACTTCCCCACTCCTCCCCAAATCTCACCCCACTCCCCTCCACCACCCTCCACTCTCCACTCTTTCAATCCTCCCTAAATCTCCTTCCCCTCTACTCTCTCAATCCTCCCCAAATCTCGTCCACCCCCCCCCCACTACTCTCCCAAATCTCCACACCCCCCCCCCCCCACCATTCTCCCAAATCTCCCCCCCACCCCCCACTACTCTCCCAAATCTCCACCCCCCCCACCATTCTCCCAAATCTCCCCCCCCCCCCCACCATTCTCCCAAATCACCTACCCACCCCCCCCCCAATCCTGCCCAAATCTACTTCATCCCTAGTCACTGCCCTCCACTCTCCCAATTCTCCCAAAATCTCCTTCCCCCCCTCCTCTCACTCTTCCAATCGTACCCAAATCTCATCCCCACCCCACTCTCCCCCAAATGTCCTCCCCTCCCCACTCCTCTCCCCCTATTGTTCTCCATTCTCCCAATCCTCCCCAAATCTCCTCCCCTCCCCCCCCCCCCCCACTCTTCCAATCTTACCCAAATCTCATCCCCACCCCACTCTCCCCAAATCTCCCCACTCCACCCACAGGCCTCCACTTCCCCACTCCTCCCCAAATCTCACCCCCACTCCCCTCCACCACCCTCCACTCTCCACTCTTTCAATCCTCCCTAAATCTCCTTCCCCTCTACTCTCTCAATCCTCCCCAAATCTCCTCCACCCCCCCCCCACCATTCTCCCAAATCACCTACCCACCCCCCCCCCCCCAATCCTGCCCAAATCTACTTCATCCCTAGTCACTGCCCTCCACTCTCCCAATTCTCCCAAAATCTCCTTCCCCCCCTCCTCTCACTCTTCCAATCGTACCCAAATCTCATCCCCACCCCACTCTCCCCCAAATGTCCTCCCCTCCCCACTCCTCTCCCCCTATTGTTCTCCATTCTCCCAATCCTCCCCAAATCTCCTCCCCTCCCCCCCCCCCCCACTCTTCCAATCTTACCCAAATCTCATCCCCACCCCACTCTCCCCAAATCTCCCCACTCCACCCACAGGCCTCCACTTCCCCACTCCTCCCCAAATCTCACCCCCACTCCCCTCCACCACCCTCCACTCTCCACTCTTTCAATCCTCCCTAAATCTCCTTCCCCTCTACTCTCTCAATCCTCCCCAAATCTCCTCCACCCCCCCCCCCCCCACTACTCTCACAGATCTCCCCCTCCCCCCGCCCACCATTCTCCCAAATCACCTACCCACCCCCCCCCAAATCTCCCCCTCCACCCACAGGCCTCCACTTCCCCACTCCTCCCCAAATCTCACCCCCACTCCCCTCCACCACCCTCCACTCTCCACTCTTTCAATCCTCCCTAAATCTCATTCCCCTCTACTCTCTCAATCCTCCCCAAATCTCCTCCATCCCCCCCCCCCCACAACTCTCCCAAAACTCCTCCACCCCTCCTCCCCCCACCATTCTCCCAAATCACCTACCCACCACCCCCAAATCACCATCAGTTTTTAATAAACCTATACGATAATCTTGCCAAGAGCCAATCTCAGTGCACCTAGCCTTACACAGCCAATCAGCATAATCGGGAACGGACGAGCTGAACAGCCAACCTTGTCATATATATATATATATATTGTTACGGTTTTTAGAACCTTCACTAGTAAATTTTAGTAAATGTTTCCCTTATAAATGTTCCCCTGTGAATATCCCCATCAATTGGTTTGTTAAAGATCGCACCCTAGTTAGTCCATGTACAACACGTAGAGAACCATAGGACCTCTCTGTAGTTATTTCATTATTATGTGTTTCAGTTAAGGATCTGTTCCCAATAGTTGAATCTGCGTTGCATTAATCAAATAAGATAGGCCCCTTTCAATATTCCCATTCATCTCTCCCGCTCGTTAAAGTGCAGTAACTGTAGGATAGCGTTTGCTGCCCTTTGCCTTGGGCTGTTTGCTGGCACCGAGCCGCCAGATCACGGGCGTGGCACGCCACGCACCACCCATGGCGGGGCCAGCGAGCCCCCACCAGCCAACCAGGGCTGACGAAAGACCATCGCGGGCGTGGCTTTATGAAGCGCGGATCGATTCCAACACGGGTAATATAGGGACGAGCGCGAAGCCTTTTGGGGGACAAGGCAGAGAGAGTCCGGTGAGAAGGTACCAGTTGAGTGAGAGGGTTCCAGAGTTGCAAGAGAGAGACGCGTGAGAAGGTACCAACGAGAGGGGAAGGACCTGAAGTGCACGACGAACTGGCATCTTATTCAAGGGAGAGAGCGTTGACACGAGCCATTTGTTATAGACGGAGCATCCCAGTCCCATCGCTATATGCAACCTCCGCTCGCGGTGAACGATACACGCTTGCTGCCTGCCAGGGTTTTCCCGCCACGGCGCGAGTCGACTCCTGGAGCCGGACCTCGACGCCTACCGTTTGCCTGGGCCTTCTCATCCCTTCTTCCAGTCATTCCTGCCTGCTATTCCCTTTCGTGTAAGTCTGTTTGTCTGTCCTGTTTGTTTGTCCTGGGGTAATATAAGACTGCTTTAGGCTGCCCTGTGTCTTCTTCTTCTTCTTCTTCTTCCTCTTCTTCTTCTTCTGTATATTACTTTTGTTTCTTCTTTGGTTCTTTGGTTTTGTAAATAATTAATAAATGTCTGTTATTTCTTACGTTTGGTTTCTTCTTTCCCCCGATCGCTTTCATCCTGTCTCCAATTGAGTGCCTGTGGCACGATTTGGCCAACGCTCGGAATCGGGTTAGTCAATTGCTAACAGCTCGAATTGCGGATTGCTAAACCGCTCGGCAAATACCATCTTGTCCGTGGTTCGAGTGGTACTTGTCTCCCTGTTTTGCGGAGGTATTGGTAAAGGTATTCGGGAGAAAACCTTGACCAATAACCCTGACCAATTTCACCCCGCGAAAGAGCGTTATAAGTACCAGGACCAGAGACGGCCAGCTTAACAGGCCATGGGGATTAATCCCCGCTTGCGGAGTGGAGTGCCGTCTCTGAGATCCGTAACAATTGGTGTCAGGAGTGGGATTTGAAGCCCGAACCAAATTTTAATCCATCAAAAAAAATTGGTCAAAATTTTGAGCGGCCGAAATTTTATTTAATATCCTAAATTAAAGTCGTGCCATGGATGATCAAGGCGATCGGGTGCCGGTAGGGGAGAATGAGGGGTTAGAGGCAACCCAGGACCCCAGGGAGGAATTGGGAGAGAGGGAAAAGGAGAGCAATGAGGATGCGGTAGAGGGGGTTGCAGACGCACAAGATGGCGGCACCTCGCACATGGTGGCGACGAGGGCCGCGCCCGCTGCACCAATGGGGGTGGTCGAAATGCGGGCCTTAATGGTCCAATTCATGGCGGAAATGAAACGGGAGAATGGCAGTCTTAAAAAATTGAGTAATAAAATTGAAGGGATGGGAAACCAATTGGAGGACATAACTGCCCAAGCCAAATAAGTAAATGAGGGACTGGCGAGGGACAAGGCCAGGTATGAGGTAAAGCGGGTGGAAAGGGAGGTTAGCCGCAGGTTGAGCGAAAGGGTCGCGGGGGTACACGACGGGGTAGCGCGACTCGAGGAGTGCAGGAAAAGCGAGGTGGAGCAAAGCACAGCCGGGTGGACCGGGATAGAAATCGCGACACGGGGTGTGAAAAACCCGACGGCCGCCGAATTGGACAAGGCAAATTCATGTGAGCCCGCGGTCGTCGAGGTGAATAAAGAAAAAGAAGTAGTGGAAATTGGGATTAAGCAGACGCCGGACTTAGAAAACCACTCGTTGGAGAAAGTGATGGATAATGTGCAAAGTCCGTGCTCACATCACGATGCTGTGCTTATTAACCAAATGGAAAGTTTGCAGGTGGTGTTGGAGCGAGGAGGAAGAAGCACCCAGGTGAGTAAGGTGGTATATGGTGCTAAGAGGTTTTGCGGGAAGGTGTTTGCCACGAAAAGAATTTTCGCGCGCTTGGGATTCCAGCATAACCCGGGCGCTCGTGAAAGGTCCGTGGTGTGATGTGTGGATGGCAATGGCTCGCGTGTGAGGAAAAGGTGTGTGAAGGTGAACGGCGCGCGTGTACGAATGGCGTCGGAGCGCGAGTGTGATACCGGGTGCGAGGGAGAGTGCATGATAGAGTATGGAAGTGAAACCGTCGGAGTGTATGTGTAATGAGAGTGATACGGAGAGTGAGATGGATGAGGAGTGGGTGCGAGAATGCACACTTGGAATGGTTGAGCGTGTGCGAGGAGGCACACCTGAGTTGGTGGTGGAGCACGTGATGGGGAGTGTTACAGGGGATGTAACGGAAGAGTGCATGCCCCTGGTGGTTACGGAGTACGTAACGGGGGAGAGTGCACGCGAGAAGTGTGCGAACGACCAGTGTGCGCCAAGGTGTGTTATGGAGTGTGCAGACAGCGAGTGGTGTGTAACAGAGAGTGCGGTGGTGGAATTGACGGAGAGTATGGGATGTATGAGCAACGAACGGAACGAATGGTGTGGGCATGTACGGGGAGCATCGACGTTAAACGGGATAGCGTTCAGACCGACGTATAGCCGACGCGAGCTCCCGGTCCGTGCCGGGCTTTGGGTATTGCGGGAGCCGGCGGGGATCGGTGACGCGTCGCTCCTCTTCGGAGCGTCGTGCACGATCCGGGCCGGGCCCCGCCCCACACGGTCGAGTCCGGGCTTTGCCGGGCAAGGCTGACTGACTTGTTGACCTGAGCAGGAACGTCACCGGTGAACAGTGGAGACACTAAAAGCACATTGTGAGCAAGTATCTGCCTGAGGTCCATGCCCCGCTCCTTAGCAATGTCCATGCTCCTCTGTGCCTCTGCCACATCCTTGAATGAGAGGTCCTTCTTTTCCTTCAGAATGGTTGATGGTGTCTTCAGTGGTTGATCGGTGAACCCGGGCAGCTTCCACTTCGATATAGTTGCGCTGATTTTTTTGGTCTTCTCGACTAACCTCTCCCGCCTGTATGTGCGGTAGACACGTTCACCATTCTTGATACACTTGAGCAGGCGCGCAGCCACCTCTCGGTCAAGAGCCAGCTTTGTGAGCAGGTTGTGCAGTGGCACGGTCACATTGACCGTCACCAAATATGGATTCTGCCGCTCTAACACAAAGTCCAGCAGCCTTGCAACGTTCTGGTTGAATGTGACACGGCGAGTGGTGCTCAGTGCATGCTGGAGATGGCATTCTGTGTGGTTCATGGGGTGGTTGATGGTGAGAAGGTTTAGGAGATTGGTGATAGACCCAATCTCGTGGAACAAGAGCTCGAACTCTGCCACAGCACTGGCATTGTGTGTGGCTTCCACCACATGTGGCTCCCACCATGGTACATATGGCATTACATAAATAAAGTTACAGGTCACAGTGAAGAGCTGCAAGAAAAAACCCAGATTTACCTACGTGTGGAAAGTTCCTCGAGTGGTGAGAATTTGTTAGACAGAGCCAAGTTACGGCCAAGGTCGTCGGTGTAATAAAATGACCTTGACCAAGACCTTTCAAGGTCAAGATGACCCCCAAATCGTCAAAACAATATCAGAAATGAATTCCATATACCAAAATCAGTCGAACTAGAGGTATTACAAGTATATATACTCTAAAAACCAAAATATTTACATTTTTTATCGTGGCCGACGGCAGCCATATTTGACTTGGCCACAACGTCATTTGTGGCGGTGTGGCGGACAAGCACCTCGGTGATTTTTCATGTCTAGGAAACCATTGACTAAGTTGAAGTGAAAAATCCCCCCAACACCATTTTGCAAACGGGTCCACAGTCCAAGTACAGGACTACAGGCGGTAAAAATATTGGAGGTACGTGTAATGGAACTGAACCAGGTGTGTATAGGTAAAGACCTGTTGGGCCCAGAATTGATTGGGAATGATCATGTGAATGATTTGACACAGCGGCTGGACACCTGGGATAATACCATCGGGGAGGAGATTGCTCAGGTCAAACAGGGTCTGGGGGATGAGGTGAGTCGGTCCGTCCCATATTCCCAGTACGAGATTGAAGTGACTGAGGGGACCCTCACCACGAACCACGATTGGGCACCAGAGGCTCCGAAATTGAATACCCAGCAGCGGGGGTGTTCTGACTCTGAGCTTGATTCGGACATGGAAGAATCGGGAGATAGAGCCTTGAAAAAACTGGTCCCCATAGTGAATTTAGAACAGCTGCAGGGAGGGGCAGAGCAAACCGAGGAAGGGGTTGTTACCTGCAGCTGCGGTTGTTGGACACGCGAGGCCAAAATTTTTAAAAGGAAAATCAGACTCAAATTTAAATGGGAGTTTAATTTGGTGCAGCCATGGTGGGAGTTGGTTGCTGGGCTGCGGAATGCGGACCAGGAGAGGTCATTGGGGTCAGCCTAGGGGAAAATTTGCCCCTTTGGAAATTAGTTTATGCCAGTCAGCTGGGGGGGCTGAGCGGGTGAGATTTGGACGTGGGGTCCAACCATGGGTGTCATCGTATGACCTGGGCCCCACGGGGGGTCTGGTGGAGTGTGGCGTCCTTTGTCCAACGGGGCGCTGCCCGAGCGAGTGTCTCGGGCAGGCAGGGTCACCGGAACCTGGTGGGGGTTAAGACCTCCGGGGGTCCGGGATGGTTTCTCATAGGCACCTGGTATGGTGCATCATGAAGACCACTAGGGGGAGGTGTTGTAGGCCGCGCTTGTGTGGCGGCACCACGGATGGCCAATAAGGGCCTGATGTGCTGACCGCCCAGGCATGCGGCCTGACAGCCTCTCCCTGAAACTCTGGGACAGCCAGCATGTGGTGACCTGCCATGCTGTGCTGGTCTATGGACACGGGTCGAACCACATGGACAGGAATGGATATAGCCCACCCGGACAACCATTGGGGCATCTGTGGCATGTGATGGTGTGAGCATGATCTTCCACAGATGATCTGTTGTGATTTGTGGACTCTCGGCTTGGGAAGAGAGCCATGGGATTGATTAAATAGGGAAATTGGAACAAGCCGAGCATATGGGACCATGCTTAGCTAGCAAGTTTATGGAGAAGCACCCTTCTTTGGTGAAGACAGTGAAATGTGAAAAAAAATTGGCATGGGTAATCTGAGGGTTAGATGCAAAATTTAAGGGTGAATTTTGTGAGGCAATGGTGGTCACTTGAACCAGTGACACCATTATTGATCCAGGTGTGTTAGACCAAAGTGTTGGAGGCTGCGATAAAAATGGATAGATTGGTAGGACACAGCCTTCAACTGGCTACGGGGGTGACGGCACCAATATTTGGGATGCGGGATTGTGGGGATGTAGTTGGGTAGTCTGGAGGTCAACGTAGTGTTATGGGTGTCCGAGGTGTGCGGACCGTGTCTTCTGGGATTGAGTCTCCTGGGGGAGCATGGCTGTCAACTAGACCTTGGGCGTGGTCAAGTGTGGGTGGGCACAGGGGGCTGCATGTGAGTGGACTGGGGGATGTGAGAGGTGCAGGGGACGTGATGTGGATGCCATGCAATGTGACCGTGACCCCCAGGTCCGAGGCCTTGGGAATGGTAGAGTTGGCAGCAGGGGCTCACCACATTGGCCAGCTTGGGGCTGGTGGAGCCGTGTTCCTCACAGGGGGGGAGGGGGAGGCGAAGGATGGATGGTGGGTCGCACCCTTATGGACACTCATTGGCCGTGTTGGCGTTTCGGCTGCTCCACTTACCCCGATGGCCCTTGCATGGTAGAGGGGCGGAGCTGTCGTAGCCAAGGGTAGTGGTTTAGTAAAGCTCACCAGAGGAGGTGGATCCACATACTTGCCAGTACAGAGGACAATAGGAAATTTGGTGAAATTTGATAGGCCCCATGGGATAAATTTTGGGATTCAGTAGGATGGATGGCACTCTTGGACCCAACCAACCTGAAACAACCTGCACTTGAGGTAAGTGATTTGATATGTACTGTCCCAGGCTTCGGTACTTGCTTATAAATTGGGACATGAGTAATTTGGAATGGGGGCGGGTGAGGGTGATGGCATGGCCGGTGAGGGGACTGGAATGTGTGCCACAAAGAGTTTTGTGGGTGGCGTTTGTTTATGTGTGGAGGTTTTGGTGTTTTTGTGTGGCCGTGAGGATGGAAATTGTGATTATTGAAATGTGTTTGTGAAATGTGAATGGGGATTTCACATGTAAGCAGGCCATGGCAGTATCTTTGTATGACATCTTTTTATGGAAACATGTGGTTGAGAATTGAATGGCAGCGGGGGAGGAAATGTTTTTGTGGATTTTATGGGTGGCGAATGTGTGTGTGTCCGCAGGTACGGATCAAGCTCTGGAGGAGCAATGACTGCGGCCCCCTCTGCGGTAATTGCCCCTGGCAGCCAGTGGTGTCTGGAAATTGCGAGCCCGTTGGCGGTGGGGTCTGTTTGGGCATCCTGTGTGAAGACCTCCCCAGTGGGACGACAGCTTAAGGAGCTGTTTGGCTGTCATGGGGCCAAGAGTTAAAGGGGTGGTGGGGAGGGGGTGAAGAAGTCGTAAGTCGGCTGACTTGTTTTTGGACTGCGGGCACTACAGCCTGAAGCGCCCCCACCATCTTGCTTGTACGGTACCTCCCCACTGCCTAGTTGAGGATCACACGCACATGTGTAATGACATCTATGCCATGGTCTTGCATGGGGGGTGAAATATGTGCTTTGATGATTACTGAAATGTGTGTGAATGGTTATGGGATTTGTGTGAGTGAATGGGGGAGAAATCCACCAAGCCATGTCACTCACCTGTAACACGAGGACAGGGCCCACAAAAATTTGGGGCACATTGGGATGGCTCCGCAGGTAACGTTGGGTATTGTGGCATCCACCGGGGGGGCGAGGTCTTTAGAGGGATCCATGGGATTGTACAAATGTTTGGAGTTTTCGAATTTTTGCAATGTTTGGACAAGTTTTGTGGTTAAGGTAGAGTTTTTGTGTGTTTTGACATTTTCTTCCTGCCCCAGGAGTTAGGAGCAAGGACTTCAAGTTTTGTAAATATTGGAAATGTGAATTGTTGCTTAAAGGGAGTAGAACGATAAGGAGAATAGGTAACTAGCTACGGCTCGCTTCCCACAGCCCTCCTGATTTATTTCATAGGCTAATTAAGTGTGAGTCGGTAAGTGTTAAGACTGGAACGGTAACGCCTGCAGTGAACCTTGCGGGGGCTATCGTTCCAGGGGGAAGGGCTGTGTTACATTTGTGGGGGGTAGGCAATACCTTAGTCCAGGTAGAATGCATAGGTAGTGTGCTCCAACTGTCGGGAAGAAGAAACCCCATGTAATAAGTAGGAAATTTGTGTTGACCGTATGTCATGGAAGAGTGCATTTTTGTCCTCATGAGAGGGTGGGGTTTGTTAATTAGCTCGGGATTATGGGTAAATTAATCCCCTGTATGTTATGGTCTCTGTTATTCCTCCTTTGTTCCTTATGACACACGCAGAACAAACACCTAGTAAGAAATCGCCCATTAACCACACCAATTAAAAACCAACCGGAAACCAGGCATCAAACACTACCGCTGGTGCCGCACCCGTTACATCACCACATCAATCCGGCAGGGCCGTGGAGCCACACCCTGAAGAGCAGTGATTGGCCCGGGATTGATTGGCAAAAAGACTGCCAAGATGGCCAATATGAATACTTATAGCTACCTACTAATGCCTATCGCTATACCTACCAAAATGAATACTTATCGCTACCTACCAATACCTATCGCTATACCTACCAATATGAATACTTATTGCTACCTACTAATGCCTTTCGCTATACCTACCAATATGAATACTTATCGCTACCTACCAATACCTATCGCTATACCTACTGTACGTGCTCCTCCCCGACCCCCTGGTCACGGTGTACCTCCAAGCCCCGAGAGGAGTCACGGCAGAAAAGTGTGTTATCCTGTGTCAAAAATCAATGGTGCAACCACACCAATTGTTACCAACAAACAAATATTGTATTAAAAATCACACAAGAATAACAATACAACAATAATAGCAATCAAAAGTACAATCAATGTATATCTTATGATGGTACCATCAGCTAGTATAAGGTAACTCACTGTGCTCCAAGTGAGTGAAAAAGAACATTCCCCAATGTCTCTATATTCCCGTCTTCAAGCTCAAAGTTGATCCCCTCCAGCGATTGTCAGAGCAATGTCGAATCGAAACCAGAATCCCGTTCAGAGGGCGGGCCCAGTCACGCCGCCAAAACTGCACAAAGGCATACACGGCCAAAGCAGCGCAAAGAGTCACACGGCCCAAAGCTGCGTAAAAGCGCACTCAAGGCGACTGGGAAATCACACCCTCTGGTATGGATGTTTTACAGCTCCAAATCGGCGAACCTCAGGTTTGCCTTCAAAATCCGCGTTGCACACACACATCCCAGATAGACGTCTGAATGGTGAAAAAGGCTGACGCGAAGCAAAGACCTTTCGCGATGAGCAAAGTGCGCGAGTCAAAATGGCCGACGGCTCGTTCTCGAGACGCAACGACCCGACGATGATTCCTCGGAATCCAACGCCAAACCTGACACGCAGGTTGATCAGTCACAGCGATAACAACCCTATCGCAGGAATCCCTTTCCAGGAAACCCAAAGTTCACTCGTGACTCTTTCTGGACAACGTTCGCTCAGGACGAAGAAACAACTCGCTTCTTCTCCGACTTCACTCGCTCCGCCTCCTTTCTCCTCGTCTTCTTCCGGTTTGTCGTCTGGTTCCCGATCCGGTTTCCTGTTTCTTTTAACATTAACATTTAACTTTTGAAACTAGAAATTTCTATTCCCTTTAAATGACAACAATAATAATACATGGAATCGGAAATATTTACAGTGGATGCAAACCACCACAACGGAAGTGACGAATCCGTAACACTACCAATATGAAGACTAATCGCTACCTACCAATGCCTTTCACTATACCTACCAATATGAATAGGTATCGCTACCTACCAATACCGATCGTTATACGTACAAATATGAATACTTATCGCTACCTTCCAATGCCTATCGCTATGCTTACCAATATGAATACTTATCGCTACCTACCAATACCGATCGCTATACCTACCATTATGAATACTTATCGCTACCTACCAATACCGATCGCGATACCTACCAATATGAATACTTATCGCTACCTACCAATGCCTATCGCTATTCTTACCAATATGAATACTTATCGCTACCTACCAATACCGATCGCTATACCTACCAATATGAATACTTATCGCTACCTACCAATACCGATCGCTATACCTACAAATATGAATACTTATCGCTACCTACCAATACTGATCGCTATACCTACCAATATGAATACTTATCGCTACATACCAATACCTATCGCTATACCTACCAATATGAATACTTATCGCTACCTACCAATACTGATCGCTATAACTATCAATATGAATTGGCCAACTTTATCGCTGCCTACCAATGCCTATCGATCTTAATGTTAAATGTCTGTGTAGTGTCTGCCTCTGCCGCAGTCTGTGGAAGATCATTCCAATCTTCAGTAATCCGTTTACTAAAAAAAACTTACTTCTTAAAATATAGTCGGCTTTTAAGGTTTGCAGCGAATAACCTGGTGTTGCTCTGCACGCAGTGATGAAGAAGAAGAAGACGTGTCCATGGTGTACTTACTCGGACTGCCATTCATGACTTGGTGAACCATTATCACATGATGACGTCTACACGTCTCCTCCAGTAATACAGAGTGTACGTTTTAATGTCTCCGTCTGTCTTCAAATGTGGATTCCGCAAACCCTCGGACTAGTTTAGGTGCTTGTACCTTCTCGGCAATTACCTTGAATCGGAGGTGCCATTCCAGGTGTGGTCTTATCATTGTTCACTTGGATAAGTGGGAGCGTCTTCCTCTTGTGTTGAGTGAAGGTGTTCTTCACGATACCGAGGTAGCTGGGAGGTTTTGTTGACGGCTGATTGAACATGTCGATGGAATTTGAGTTTCCGGTCCACGAAGACCGCCACGTCCTTTTCCATCGACACACTTTTTGTGGTTTAAGGCCTTGTTATGTAAATGTCAAGTAGTAGATTTGTTATTGCCTAAAGTTCAGTTATAGACGTTGGTTGCTAATGTGTTATGATTTATATGATGTTTAATCATGCTATTTTCATAAAGTTAATAAAGAGTTTTTGCTTCGTTTTAGTTTTGCTCGCTGAGGTCATGCTGGACAATTGTATACGTGTGCTTTTTTCGAGGCTGGTCGTAAAACCACGCCCACATGCGCGTGTTTTTACGTAATGCTAGTAGAATGACATGAACCTATCGTTAACCATATATATTTTGTTTTAATCACAGCAACGCCTGACTCTGTATAAACATGCTTTGAATTACTCATGTGAACCCATATATTTGCTCTGGGCTTATCTGGCCAAGCATGCACTCTTTGTGAGTTACATTTCTGTTTTCTCGGAGGCCAGAGAAACATTTGGTCCGAATGATAAGGAAGGGCTGACTCCCCCGAATGACAGAGCGGATGACGGTGGGGGCTTGGCCCACCGGGGAGGAACCTCTCCCAGTGTTGTTTGTTCCCTCGGAGATTTCCTGATAAAACGTGTCCCTATATAAATGGACTGGGAATCAATGTGTTTCCAGGAAGGCTTGACTTGGCATGAGACTGGCTCTTGCTGTAGATGTCTTGGCTTCTTCCGGATCTGTATAAGTTGGTTTTAATTAAAAAAAGCTGCGTCATTTTTCAGGCTATTTGTGGACTTCTTTTCCAAACGAAGAGCTGATTCTTCACAGATGGTACCAGGAGTGGGGTCAGCACCGGACGACGGGAAACGGAGCCCGAGGGACAGGAGGAAGGCTGCCTGAGGCGCGCCGGCACGCGGATTTGATTAAAGGTGGGAGTTGTTTTATATCAGAGGGCTATTATTCCAAATTCGTACCTTCCTCCCTCAAGCGGGCTTAGTCTCCTTGTCTTCCGCGATGCCTGCACTCGAACAGAGATTGTAAGTAAAGGCTCATTTTAGGCCTCAGAATGACGTAGCTTTGTTAAAGCCAGGATAAACAAGTAAGGACTTAACAGTAAGCTTAAAGTTACAGTTAGCACCAGGAGGGGAAAATGAGGTCGGACAGCCATATAGGCTGAAGCCAGGTGGCCAAGATTTTTCCAGGAAGGAACAGCCCAGAGACAAGATGGGGTATGCCATTGCATGCCAGGGAACGAAGGACTGTGGCTAACTTAGATAGAAGGCCATAGGAACATAGAGGTCCAGATAGAAACAGGCCAGGACCTGGTGGACAAGAGAAAATAAATAAGCTCACAGGAAATGGGCCAGGTGGCCACAGGGTGAGAAGGACAGGAATGGTTTTTGAAATATTGAAATTTTAAGCATTGCAGCTATAGTTATTGAAGCTACAGGACAGAGGACAATTAAGTAAGCAGTTAAACAAGTAAAACAGCGGTTGATGCCGCTGGACCAGATACCAGACCAAGACCCCCCAACCCCCCAAGACCTGAGCTCAGTCCCGGGGCTCTAGGCAACACCCCCCACCCCCCCAAGACCTGAGCTCAGTCCCAGGGCTCTAGGCAACACCCCAACACCCCACCCTGCCTTCCCTTTTTCACCTCAACCCACCCCCCGTCCAACCCGTCCCAAAAATCCTTTTCCTTGAATGAGAGACGTAACATGAATGAGCAAAGATTGTTTGGGAATGGCTGGAGAAAGGCATGATTTGAGTCGATCTGAGTTTCGCGCGAAGTCTGGGAGACTTCTATGAGTATATGGATGAGGAATGAATGTATATTGGGATGTTAATTGACGTGTGTATCTGGCCAATGTATCTGTCTGTATGACATATGCAAAGCAGAGGGTTTCGGTGTGAAGCTTTGTAAGTGGTCTGCTCGACGTGCGGGAAATTCAGGCCGGGAATGTCCATTTTAGCGTCTATCCGAGAGAACAGGCGAGGTCCTGAACTGAGTCCGGATTTTCATCTGTTTGGGAGTTGTTTGGGAAGCGAATTGATATAAATCGGGTCAGGAAAGCACTCGGAGTGCCCTTGTCGACCTACTGTTGATATGAAGCGGGTTCTTGGAGATGGTTGCAGGATGGGCTGCTTTGTCTTTCGAGCGGCAGCCGGACGGAGGTTTGGAGTTTGTGGAACTGGAGGTTCAGAATTCGAATCAATATGTGTGTTTTACTTGAATCAAAGAGTTCATTCAATGGCAGATATTGTGGATTGTATGTGTGGGATGTATCGCTGAGGCAGCTCACCTTTGGAATTGGTGTCATATAGTGCATTTTGGGTCAGAGAGGTCAAGCGTCGGAGATCCTGTTTTTTTGCGATGTTTACGAGCTAGGGATGAGTTCTGACAGCTCAATGTTCTGACAGCTCACTACATGTCAGGTCGCAGATTTGTTATGACAGCTTTTCGCACTTTGTTATGACAGCCGACTGCATGTCCCAACGTGAGGTAAAACCCCGCCGTGAACGCGAATAGAGCGGCGTGCAGGGAGTGTTGGGATTCGTGTGGAGGCACGAGGGTGCGCGCCAAGACGGGGGGCGGCGTGGCGTCGTCGCGTTGAGATGGTTGTACCAGGTCGATCGGCGATCTCTGAATTTAAATCGGATTTTTGTCATGTGTGTTGTGAAATTAAACGTCTATCCGAGAATCCTGGCAATGTTCGTTTAATTAAAATGTGGTACAAACCTGTGTTTCCGCCGTGCGGCTCCGTGGAAGTTAGAGTAGAGTTATTGTGTGTTCAGACAGGAGCCGAGCGAGCCGCGAGTCACGGGTGTGCTGTATGAGATTTGCTCAGAGTGCCGGCGATAACTCGCCCACTCTCAGAGGAGGATGTGTGCCCAAATGCATTGTGGGTCATTTCGACTTTGCTGGATGTCGGACGTTCATGTCAGACGAGCCATGTCGGAATAGTGGCCGGCTGCGACATATATGCCAGGCAATGTCACAGGACGAATACGTTATTTATAAGATGGATAGATGGATGGATTTATTTAAGATGGCTAAAATAAACGATTTCAAGACAGAGTAATTAATTTCCGGAGCCAAGTTCCAACAGGAAGTCTTGTTCATACAGTAAGGTACAGTGCGGAGTGGCGGCTGGAAGATGCATCGATGCATTTGTGTTGACCAATTCGAAGTTTGACCTTTTAAAGTTTAGTTGACCTTTGTTCGAGATATGCAAGGGAAAGGTCAGAGGTAATTCACTAACCTTGGAAGAACGACAGGCGGAGTCAGTCTACAGGGTGTTGCTTTAACGACAGGATATATAGGACTTAAATCTGGAGAATATCGGGACATTATATTGTGGGTAAAACCAAAATCATGTACATAATTAGTGGACAGAGAATATCGAGTTTTTTGTTGTTGCGGAAGCGTCAGGTACAGTACGCTTGGAATTTAATTTAACCGGGCCGAGTACAGTAACGTGTTCGATCGAGCTGTGGGGATTTGAGATGGATTTGAGTCACGTTAAATGGAGGACATTTGGGAGGATGAAGAGATGCAAGTAACGTGGATTAAATTGTGGTATCACGAGTTGGGTGCCAGAGATATTGTGGTTATTATAACTCACTGATTATAGGGGGCGCCGGGCGCACCGAGTACAGATCGGGTTGCATGATGGAGCACGCATGCATGGATTTTGGCTTTGCGAGGCTCCGGATAGAAATTGGCATTTCGATGCTGTGGATTATATTGTGCCTGCCCGGAAAGGTGATGTCCTGTGCTGGGGCTGGCGACATGCCTCTGTTATTTGTCTGTCTGTCGGTCTGATTGTAAGTCTTTGGTACTGGGAGGGCTAATTGAGTGCTTAGGCGTCATTGTTCCATGGAGGCAGGAGCTGTGAGTCACAAAATGTAAACGGGAACTTTGTGTAACTTTGCACCGGATCCACAAACAGAGAGATGGACAGGACAACAATGGAGTTTATATGAACTGGGTGATGGGCAATAGTGTATGAGTGAGTAATTATGATCTGTTTAAGTGTAAGAGGCGGTGGAGAAGAAAGGGGTGATGAAAAGTTATTTGTTTAGTGTGAAGTAGGTTGGTTGCTTACTTGTCACAGTAAGATGAGAGTTGTGTTTTTAAGCTTGGTCTTTGAATGAATTGTTGATTGGAAAAGTGATTTTTGATCGCTGATCCGATCTGGTTTTGAATTGTTTGATTTAATTTTGAATTGATTGGAGGTAATAAGGATTTGTGTTGATTTCCTGATTTGAGTTCATCTGGAAACAAAGACAGATGGGATTAATGTGTATATCAGGAACAATTTGGAAAAGAAATATGGATATATGACATTACTAAAATATAACCAAGCAATTGAGAGTTCTTGGGTTAATGGGATATAAATAAATGCATCTACAAGTTGATGGTTTATAAAAATTTAGTTCTGGATGATACTTAAACGATGAACAATGTTGGCAATATACAAAGAATGTGACTTGTTTTTTGGGGGGAAAACATGTGGTTTAAAATTGGTTGGCTAAGTTTTAAAGATGGAGATGTTTCGCAGAACTCTTATGATTATTTATATGAGTGGTGGACTATTCCATGGCGAAGCATTTTCCAGTTTATTGAAAGTTGGATTTTGTAAAATAATGGTTTAATATAACCACAGTAGAAAATAATATACAGATTTGGGACATTTTGTAAACTTTCGAATAATGAGAAGATTCAAAAAAATTCATTTTATTTATTTCATGGAAAATATTTGGGTTGCAAGTGGAGAAGCATGGTATGGTATAAAAATAAAGAGGGAGTATCCAGGAAAAAGATGTTCAAGTGAACTTTGTGCTGTGAAAAGAATGTCGAGTTAATGGAAGTGTTTTGTTCGATTAATTTTGTTCAATTTGTGTTCAAATGACCATCGATGTTGGGGGCAAAGTTATGGGTGAATTTGGTGAGTGGTTGTGGGCAAACGAAGATTAATTTAGATTTATCATAGTTAAGTTCGAGGAAGTTGATTTGAAGCCAGAATTTCATTTGGATGCCAGAAAGGAGAAAGGAGATGCTGAAAGCCAGAAAGGAGATGCTGTTGTCTACTCTGAATGACAGGTGGTGGTATCCAGGGCGCTGAGGAGTTTTGTTCACGCTGTAAAGTTTGTTTATTTATTTGTTTATTTAGTTTGTTTATTGTAGAGAAGAGTGCTTTTGGGATTCCGGAGCCAGAGTGGATAATTTGAGAGTAGTAGGTGGTCCATGTGAAGCTTGGGAGTGAACTGATTTGGGTTTAATAGGCACAAGCTGGTCTAAACAGGGTGAGGAGGATGGCGTGATTGATGATGTCAAAGGAGGCGTTGAGGTGAGGAGGATGAAAATGTTGAGGTTGCCAGCATCAGAGGAGAGAAAAGGTCGCTGGTGATTTTGAGGAGAGCAGTTTCAGTACTGTGGCTGGAGCAGAATCCGGATTGGGATGTTTCATACAGGTTATTGGCAGAGTGGTGATGTTTGAGTTGAGTGGCCACAGCACGTTCCAAAACTTTTGACAGAAAGGGTAGATTGGAGATGGGTCTGAAGTTATTTAGGGTGTCAGGGTTTAGTCCAGGGTTTTTCCAGAATGGGGGTGAAGTTTCACGAGTTTTGGGGAAATCGGTATGTGAAGCTGGATTAAGTTGGAACTGCTTGATGAGCCATGGAGATGGATTGGGTTTTGTTGTTGGTTGTCTGGGAGTTCGGTTGTTGCATTGCCAAAGGTTTCTGTGTGGTGGACACACTCGTTGGCTGTTGTCTTGTGTGACGTGGATGGAGATGTATGTGGCTGCGTGTGCCTGCCTGGAGGGGAAGGCAGCTACAGTGGTTGATATTGGTTGTGGATCGTCCGGGGTGCTTCGATTTGCATAAAGGGTGAAGATTGGGATATTACATTATTTTAAGTAAGTATTGGTATGAGTAATTACATAAGTAATTATGAGTTATTATGAGTATTAGTTATGAGTAAGTGATTATTTTAGTAAAGTTACATGTTTCGCTGTGTTGTGGATCTGCGGACAAGCTAGTTTGATGGGTACCCTGGGGTCTTCGGCGTGTCTATGTGTTTGGCTGTCTGTCACACCGGACTCTTGAATGGGTTTTCATGAGACGAATTTCAGACATAACAGTGAGAATGTAGTGCCGGGTGCCGAGCCGCTTGCGGGGGGTGGTCCACGTCGAGGTAGGCCGGCTTGAGGCGGTCCATGGAAACACGGTCAGGAGTACCGCCGATGTCCAGGGTGAAACGCTTCGCCCCGGTCTCCAGCACGCAGAAGGGCCCGTCGTACGGGGGTCGCAGCGGTGTCCGGTGGGCGTCGTGGCGGACGAAAACGTACTCCGCCGTACGAAGCCCCGGGGCGACGTTCGTTGGCGGGCACCCGTGGTGCGCCGTCGGCACCGGGGCGAACCTCCGGGCGGTCTCCTGCAGTGCGGAGCGCTGCTGCGCCGCCGACCAAGGTGCCGTAGAGTCGGGGAGGAACTCGCCCGGCACCCGCAGTGGTTATCCGAAGACCAACTCCACCGCGGATGCGCGCAGGTCGTCCTTGGGCGCCGTCCTGAGGCCCAGCAGGACCCAGGGGAGCCTGTCGACCCAGCCGCCATCGCGGAGGGTGGCCCGGAGCGCGGCCTTCAAGGAGCGATGGAAGCGCTCGCACAGGCCGTTGGCCTGGGGGTGGTAGGCCGTGGTGCGGTGCAGCTGGACGCCGAGCCCCGCGCCACCGCCCCCCAGAGCTCTGAGGTGAACTGGGGGCCGCGGTCGGACGAGATGTCCGAGGGGGCGCCGAACCGGGCAACCCAGGTGGCGATGAACGCCTGCGCGACGTCCGTCGCTGCCAAAGGCACGGCCTCCGGCCACCGGGTGGTGCGGTCCACCATGGTGAGGATGTGGGTGAAACCCCGCGAGGGGGGCAGAGGTCCCACCAAGTCCACGTGAACGTGGTCGAACCGACGTACGGGCACAGTAAACGGGGCCAACGGGGCCTGGGTGTGGCGGTGCACCTTCACGCGCTGGCACGCGAGGCACGTCCTGGCCCATTCGCGGACGGCCTTCCGGAGGCCATGCCAGACGAACTTGTCGGCGACCAGCCTTTGGGAGGCCTTCGTGCCCGGGTGGGACAGGCCGTGGATGGCGTCAAAAACCCGGCGCTGCCAGCCCGCGGGCACGATGGGGCGAGGCTGGCCGAGGGAGACGTCGCACAAGAGGGCTGTGCCCGCGCCGTTGAATGGCACCTCGGTGACGCGGAGGCCCGTGACGGCAGTCCGCAAGGCCTGGACGTCGGGGTCGGCGGTCTGGTCCGCCGCCATCTGGGCATAGTCGATCCCGAGGTGGACCGCGTGGGCGACGGACCGGGAAAGGCAATCCGCCACCGGGTTGTCCTTCCCCGCGACGTGCCGGATGTCCGTCGTGTACTCGGACACGGCCGAGAGGTGACGCTGCTGCCGGGCCGACCACGACTCGGCGACCTTGGCCATCGCGAAAACCAGGGGCTTGTGGTCGACGAAGGCCGTCAATGAACGCCCCTCGAGCAGATGGCGGAAATGCCGGACCGCCAGGTGAAGCCCGAGGAGCTCGCGGTCGAAGGTACTGTACCGCCGTTCGTGCGGGCGGAGCTGCCGGCTAAAAAACGCCAGCAGCTGCCAAGCCCCCTTCACCCATTGCTCGTGCACCGCGCCCACTGCGTAGTCCGACGCATCGGTGGTGAGGGCGATCGGTGCATCGGGCGCCGGGTGCGCGAGCATGGTGACGTTAGCCAAGGCGAGCTTCGCGCCCGCGAATGCCGCGTCCATCGGCTCGGTTCAAGCAACGTCACCTTTGCCCGGCTTCCCCCGGAGGGCCTCGTGCAGGGGGCGCAGGAGCTGGGCAACGCGGGGCAGGAAACGGTGGTAAAAGTCACCATGCCCAGGAACTCCTGGAGCCCCTTGATCGTGCGGGGGCGCAGAAACCCCCTGACCGCCTCCACCTTGGCCGGTAAGGGGATGGCCCCGTGCCTGGTGACGCGGTGCCCCAAAAAGTCGATTTCGGCGACGCCGAACCGGCACTTGCGGGGTTGACGATCAGGCCATGCCGGCCCAGGCGTTCGAAGAGCGTGCGGAGATGGCGGAGGTGCTCCTCACGGGACGCGCTTGCGACGAGGATGTCGTACAGGTAGACGTAAACTAAGTCCAAGTCGCGCAAGACGCTGTCCATCAGCCGTTGGAATGCCTGAGCCGCATTCTTCAACCCGAAGGGCATCCGCAGGAACTCGAAGAGGCCGAATGGTGTGATGACGGCCGTCTTCGGTATGTCCTCTGGCCTGACGGGGACCTGGTGGCATCCGCGGATGAGGTCCACCTCGGAGAAGAGGGACATTTTCACCAACCGGGCGGAAAAGTCTTGGATGTGAGGGACCGGGTAGCGGTCGGGGGTGGTAGCATCGTTGAGGCGGCGGTAGTCTCCGCACGGCCGCCATCCCCCGCCGGGCTTCGGCACAATGTGCAGCGGCGATGCCCATGCGCTGTTGGAGCACCGTACGATGCCCAGCCGCTCCAGCGTAGCGAACGCCGCTTTCGCCACCGCGAGCTTCGTCGGCTCTAGGCGGCGTGCCCGGGCGTAGACCGGTGGCCCGACAGTGGGGATGTGATGCTCCCCCCCGTGCTTGATGGCCACCGCCGAGAAGGTGGGCCGCGTGAGGGCCGGGAAACTGGTGAGGAGGCGGGTAAAGTCATCCGCTGCCGGAAGCGTAAAACCCAAACTCGCCGGGATGGACTCAACGAGCTGCTCAGCGAACAAGCGAGCGAGCTAAAGGTTTCGGCCTGAACGAGCCGTCTGTGCTTCACGTCCACCAACAACCCATTTGCACATAGGAAGTCCGCAACGAGCAATGCCATGGGCACGCTGGCTGTTACGAACGACCATTGAAAGCGCTGCCTTCCGAACCGCAGGGAGAGGCAGCGCTTCCTGAATGTGCGTATGGGTGTACCGTTGGCTGCAAGCAACGCGGGGCCCTGGCCCGCGGTTCGCTTGTCGGACGCGTGGGCTGGGATTACGCTTACCTGCGCTCCTGTGTCGCAGAGGAAGCGGCACCCGGACAAGGTGTCCGTGATGAATAAGAGGCTGCCGGAATTGCCGATGCTCAGGGCCGCTACCGAGCGTCGGCTCGGTCGTTTCCCGACTTGCCAAACGAGCACGGCGGGCAACACTTCTTAGCCTTGTGGCCGAACCTGGCGTGGAAACGGCACCAGGCTTGCGGCAGGAGCGGCGGAGGCCGCGGCTTTCGCCGCTGCAGTGGTGGTGGGCGGGGCATGGCGGCGGCCACGAGGTGTGCATGCGCATCAGCCTCGGGATCCACGAGGTGTGCAGCCGCATCAGCCTCGGGATCCACGACGGCCGCACCGAAGCTCTCCCGCGTGTCACAAGCCGCGAAAAACTTGTCGGCCTCGACGGCCAGAGCGCGGGGTTCCCCTATTTTGGAACCGGCCAACATGAGGCGTACCTGTGCCGGTAGCTGGCATAGAAAAAGCGCCCGGAATAAAAAATCCGGGGCTTTGTCACCCAGCAACGACAGCATGTAGTCCATCCGTACCGATGGTTGTGTGTCGCCGAGTTCGGGAAGGTCCAGGAGGCTGTCTGCCCGTTCGAACTCCGTGAGGCCGAACGTGGCAATGAGGAGACGTTTGAGCACCCTGTACTTGTGCTCTGCCGGTGGGTGCCGCAGGATGGACACGACTCGGGCGGCCGTGCCGGGCCTGAGGGCGGCGATCACGTGATAGTAACGCATCTCGTCCGCCGTTATTCCTCGAAGCTGGAACTGTGCTTCGGCCTGCATGAACCATACCTCGGCCTGTGCTTCCCAAAACTCAGGGAGCTTTACCGCGACCGCGTTGCTGGCCATGGCGCGTTCTGTGGTCAGCAACGGCTGAACCAAAAGGGGTCACCAGTGTAGCATGGTGCTACGCATGCAACTTGTTTGCCAAAGAAGGTAAGCCACAACGCGTAGGATCAAAAGAGTCTTTCTTGTAAAGCTCAAACTGTAGCACTGACTTGCTCGGGGCTGCGAGTCCCGTGTATATCCCGAGGCCACGCCTACCCCTCGGGCGTGGCCGACACCCCATTGGTGCGCGGAATGATGTCACCATGCCAGCGAGCCATCGTATCTGCCACAATATAATATAACAAATATCATGAAACATTTACATTTTGTAGTCCATTGTATAATTTAAATAAACATAAATGCAAATTTCGCATGTGGAAAAATAAGTACACCCTTGGCTCTAATAGGTGGTATTGCCCCCTTTGGCAGAAACAACCACAAGTAGGCGTTTCTTATAACTGTCTACCAGTCTCTGTCATCGACAGGGATAAATTTTTGCCCACTCCTCCATGCAGAATTCTTTCAGGTGTGCGATGTTTGAGGGGTTTCTTGCATGCACAGCTCGTTTCAAATCCCCCCACAACATCTCGATGGGATTTAGATCCGGGTTTGACTTGGCCATTCCAGAACCCTCCATTTCTTTCTTTTCAGCCATTCATTGGTGGATTTACTGGTATGTTTAGGGTCATTGTCATGTTGCAAGGTCCACCTTCGGTTGAGCTTCAACTTTCTGACAGATGGCCTCACATCATCCTCAAGCACCCTCTGGTACAATGAAGAATTCATAGTGGATTATATGATGGTGAGCTGCCCGGGCCCTGATGCAGCAAAGCTGCCCCAAACCACAATATTTCCACCACCATGCTTTACAGTTGGTATCAGGTTCTTGTGTTCAAATGCTGTCTTTGGTTTTCGCCAAACATGTCTTCTTAGTGTAGGTCGTTGTGTTATTTAGTGAACGGTTCATATAGAATCTGCAAACTTGTGATTTTTTACTTTCTATGATCACACTGAACACAAAACAACCTGTTTCCAATTTTTTAATTTATGTCCAGTGGCAAAATTCAAGATGGCCGCCAGCATATACCGAAAAAGCAATAAATCGTTATATTTGAACCAACGTATTCAATATATGCACAATGATAAGCTTATTATGGACATGCTTTTGATTACAATATATTTGTATCTACATATGGTTGTATGAAATAGACTGTCTTCAATGTTTTCATTCATATCCATTGACAACATCCAAGATGGCGTCCACCAAATTTCGAAAAAATACGATATTTTTATATCTGAACCATTTATTTACGTACATGTATAATATAATGATAAGCTAAGGACATTTTTGTGATTACAATATATTCTTTTCTACCAAGTATGTTACTTCTTTAAGAAGTTTTCAATGTTTTCATTAATGTCGTAGAATAAGTCCAAGATGGTGGCCACCATATACAGAAAAATCAAACCATTTATCAACATACTTGTGTTATGGAAATTTACCTAGGCATGTTATGTATCTAACAATCATGGGGAAAACAAAATGGTGTTCATACACATATCAAATTGGATGCTCAATTATACATGTATCCGGATGCGAGTTATTACTGCCACGTTATTAGTCATCACTGTCGCTGTCATCATAATCATCACTCTCTGTCTCCTCATTTGCAACATTAGTGCATGATCCTTCAGCACCTTCACACTTGCAAAGCTCTGTGCATGACAGATTATTGGTCTTGCAAGAACACCGTCCACTGCATTTGCTGGCAATACATGAACACTTCACGAGGCCGACGACAGCCTCTTGTACCGGTGGAACTTTCGACGTCACAGGAACACAACGTCCGTCATCTAGTTGTTTCCATCCCAACGATACTGGATCTAGAAGACTTGGAACAGCTACTGTGTCCTGCACCCAAATGTTAGCTTGGAAGTGTGCTCGCAGAATGTGTTCAGTTATGGATCCTTGAGTTGGAGGTAGTTTCTCTACACCCTGGTTACCTTCGCAAAAGCGGAAGGTTATGTTTTGATCGCTGTGTATTTATTTGTATGTCTGTGTGTGTGTGTGTGTGTATGTTATTCGCATAACTCAAAAAGTATTCAACCGATTCGCATGAAATTTGGTGGGATGATAGGTTATTATCCGGGAACCATTTGATTAGATTTTGGAATCGATCGGGTCAAAGGTCAAGGTCAAGGTCATGAAAAGGTCAAAATCGTCTTTTTACCATAGCGCGGTCAATTTGTGTCCAATTTGTATGAAACTAATGCCAAAATGCTTTGCTACACAGATCTTGTAGTCTTTTATTTTGGCAACAAAAGTAGCTGCGGCGAAGGTATGCGCTCTACCGAGTGCCCGTTCTAGTTGCCCTTGAGTTGCTTGAACATATGCCACCGGAGTGCTTTAGCTGATTCATAACCAGGTTTGAAGAGCTGACACACGAACTTTTCACAACCAGCCAACACCTCCGGAGATGGATACACACCAACACCAAGCCCAGCTAGTGCATGGATTACGTCATCACTAGCCTTCATGAAGGATTTGAAGCAAGTAGGCTTTCCCTTTCCCTGGATGTGGCCAGTGGTATCACATCCAGTGAGCGCGTGGAATCCTGGCAAAGCTGCTGCACGTTCTGCGCCAATGGCCATGTAGATAGGTTTGAGTTTAATCTTCCGTCGTCGATCACCAGAGCCCATGATGATGAGACTCTCTGTGTTGAGGTCTGGGACCCTGCGCAGAGCGAGCACCAACACATCTGTGTCAGAGGAGTATATATATGTGGTGTATTACCCAAACTACTCACTGCTACTGCATACATGACCAGTAACGTGTCGGCTTCCTCCTGTGTACTTGTGATGTTCACCATGTTTGATTGGGAAGACATAACACCTTTGTGTGTGTGGGTAGTGATCGGCAGTTTGCACAGCTGGACAGGTTTTTGTGCAAGGTATAGCACGAGGTTGGCTTTGGTTTCCTTGGTTCCTTGGAATACCTTAATGTCTTTGATAGGTGTGGAATCTTCTATTTTGTATCCCTTGTCTTGTGCTCTTCCTGCTGTTCGGAGCTGTCTCGTTCTGTCCTTCATGGAGTTTGTAACAGTGTAGTTATCGAATAATAAGTATATGTCACTGTAGCCTCGGGACTTGTTGTCAACACTTCGAATGAAACAGCCTGACAGGTCTCGGCAACACTTTATACCATCCTTCCGAACAACCATCTCCTGCACGAGAGCCATGCCATCTATTACGACGCAGCCACTGGTGATTTTGGGTCATACAGGAGTTGCCGATTAGATTTGTGGGCTTGTACTATTTGCTGAGAGACGATTGACGCAGATCTATTAAACTCTTGTGCACGAGCTTCAGTTTTAACTGTAGTTGTACCTTTCATGATCCAAAGCACCATGCTGTGGAGCTCCTGTGGCACTACGCAATGCTCACTATTTTCGAGTGTTCCGGTGAAAACCCACGGGTCTTTCTTTGTTTCCTGGATCAATTTACGTAGGACTCTGCTTGCTTCAAATAACTTCTTCATGTCATCGTATGTGTTGTTCTTGACAGCTTCATCAACTGCAGCATTTTGTGCAGCTTTGGAATGTATCAGTGTAGGCTTCTTCGGTAATGGTGTGAACTGAACGAGATTAACATTTTCCTCGATATTTTGTCGTAGCCACCTCCGCTCGGACTTGGCGTTAGAAAACTTCGAGACATACTGGATGTTGTATTGTTCCATCTTCGATAAGTATAGCTTTTCTGCTTCGTCCATTGGAATAAATTCCCCCTCGTTGATGCGATCTTGTATTTCGGCAAAGAATTCAATTTCAGCCGTGATGTGGTGTACTGTCGGCCCACTGGCATCTGTGTTGCAGCGGTCAGCTGTCTTAGGGCATGATCCACTGTCTGCAGCATTTCCCTGCTTTAGAAACTGCCACTTCGGTGATGCACTTCTTGTGGTAGACAATATCACGTGACAGCGCATCATTGTCAGATAGGACAGTGGCATAGTTAACCTTCCATTCTTGGTTGTTGGAGTGGTGTACTATGTCCTTTATCTGCTTTCCAATATTTGCTGATTGACATTCGTGCAAGGGACCTTGTATTTTACCTTGACAGAAGAAACATTCTGTTTTGTCATATGCAGTTAACTGTGATCGGGTGTACTTTTTTGACACTGGCTCTTCGTCCGTAGCACTAAGTGTTGATGAAGCAGTTGGTCTCCCCACGGTTCGGCTACTAAGGAGAGTAACATCGGATGTTGCACACGCTCGGTTGTAGCGCTTTTCATCACGTATTATATTGTTGCGGATATGGGATTTGCATCCATCCATATCCGCTTGTAAATATTCCCCTATTTCCTCAATACTTCCCAACTATCCCCAATCCCCCATTCCCTAGTCCCATTTTCTGTAAACAACACTCTGTAGACCCGACCTCCCCCTATTTCCCCCCATTAAATGTCGCATCCAGGTCCACCGCATCTCACGTAGACAACTATAGGACATCTTGCTAGTTATTCTTAGTCTATGTCAGTTAAGGATTCGTTTCCATTAATTCTGACCCTTCGTTGCACCAGAATGTGATTGTATGGCACCGTTAGGAAGTTTAGGACCTCCCAATACCTCCCCGCAGCTCTTCCTCACGGTTCAGAAACAACAACAACAACAACAGCAACGGCGGCGGCGGCGTGCACAGGGAGTGCGCGTCCTCACTCCGGCTTGGTTGGTAGGGGGTGTTGGGAGGGCACGAGGCCTTCCCCACGAGCCGCCATCAAACATGTGCTCGACAGGGTTACCAAATAGGGGCTCCCTGTCAGCTCCTCGTCAAGGGCGGAGCCCGGTAACCCCCGCACCCAATGGAAGTGGCGGACCGGTCCCATCTGGGGCGGAGCCAACCAGCCGAGGGCGTCACTCCCCGCGGAGCATGCGCAGGAAGAGGGAGGTGACGTCAGATGCGCGCTGAGCTTGGAGAAAGAAAGACGCCACCTCCGAGCGCTGTGAGGCCTCCCTGCATCTCTTGGACCGTGCTTGATCCTGTCCCCGAGCCAAGGTGCACCTTGTGCTATCGACTGCCTGTCCCTTCCTGCCATCAATCCCTGTGTAAGTCAGCCTTGTTCCGTTTGTCTGTGGTCTGTCTGGGTTAAGATAAGATTGTATTTAAGTGCCCATCTCTTCTGTGTCTTTTACCTCACTCTACCTTGTAATCTACCCCTTTTCTCCACCACTAATTATACCCTCCTCTGGAGGTCTTGAGAACTGTACCCCTTGCGTCATTTCATTTATCCCAGTCGTTGTGTCCTTTCCAATCATTGATTTAGCGTAGCGCGATTTGGCCAACGTTCGGGTGGAATCGGGTGAGTTGGGGAAGAGTCGGGGATTAACTGTTAGGTCGCGGTAATACACCACCGCTCGGTCGAAATAACATCTAACCGCGATCCGTAACAATTGGTGTCGAGGTGTGAGATACGAGGCCCGAAGCGCGCTTAACGCGCTCAAAATTACAAGCAGTTGGAAATTGTTTTGTTTTAAAAGGAAAACCCGAATTTTGAAAGTCGCGCTATGGCAGATCAAGACGGCTGGGTTCCGGTAGAGGAGAGTGAGGCAGGGTCGATCCAGGACCAAATTGAGGGACATGAGGAGAGCGAAGCAGTGAGGGCGGCAGGTTCGCAAGATGGCGCTCTCGCGCACGAGGTTGCGGGCGCGCAAAATGGCGCCTCGCACATGGCTACGGCGGCCGCACCCGCTGCACAAGTGGGAGGGATGGCCCAAATGCAGGCCCTCATGGAGCAATTTATGGTACAAATGCAGGCGTCCCTCAACCTGCAGAAGGACGAGATGAGGGCTAATAGTCAGCAATTGGGGAATCGGATGGATGCTCAGAGTGAGCAAATGAGGGCTGATAGTGAGCAAATGAGGGCTGATAGTGAGCGATTGGGGGGCAGAATGGGGGGCAAATGGGAGAAATGGGGGAACGGCTAGAAGCTAAATTAGAGGGGTTAGACAATGGGATAGAAGGGGTGAAACATGGGTTAACGGGGGTAGAAAACAGAATGGCCGCTCAAGAGAATCAAATGGAAGGGATGAAAAAGGGGTTAGAGGGGTTAGAAAACAGTATGGAAGGCAAATTGAGGGACATGAGGGACCAAGCGGAAAGGGAAGTTAAAAAAATGGGGCAGCAGATAGAGGGGGTCAGAATGGGGGTAGAAACTAAATTGGATGCTCACAGGGAGGAAATGGAGCAGATGAGGGTGGCATCTGGGCAGGAGATGCAAGTGATGGGAGAGGAGATCAGAAGAGGTGTGAGTGAGGAGGTCGGAGGAGTGCGCGAGGAGGTGAGGCACTGTGAGGAGCGCATGGAGAAGGAGGTGAGAAAGGGGACTGTAAAATTGCAAGGTGGTATAGAGGAGTTGACGCTGGGAGTAGAACAACTGACAGTGGGACAAAAGGAGTTGGGGGACCAGGTAAAGAAGAACACAGCGGTAATAGAGGGTTTAAAATCGACACAGAAGGAGATGAAAAAGGACGTAGGGGTAATTAAAAAAGAGTGTCAGACGGTACATGAGGACCTGACGAGGAAAATGAACAAGGTGGTAGAGGTGATGGAGGTTAAAGAGCGGGAGGTGCGGGAGAATATATAAAAAAACAAGGTGGAGTTAGAGGAAGAACTTAAGGGGGCGCACGAGGAGATGAAGGAGGTGAAGCAGAAATTAGAAGAAGTGGAAGAAGGGGTGAGCGAAATTAAGAAGCGACGGAGAGAGGATAAGAAAGAGATAAAGGAGGAAGTAAAAGAATTGGTCCAAAGTCTGTGTTCGGATCGTGATGATGTGCTCATTAACCGGATGAGGGATTCGCAGGTGATGGAGGAGAAGCGAAGAGAAAGAGGACCCGGTGTAAGTGGTGACCAATATGGTCGTGCGTATGATGCGCCAGGTGATTTAATAAGCTTGGGGGTCGAGATGGACCCGGACGTTCGTGAGAGGCCAAGAGTGAGGTGTATGGCTGGTCCGGAGGGTATGGAGCGAGGGTGCGAGCGAGAGGGTCCGGTGATGGGAGAGGTGCGAGGTGTGAGTGAGCAAGGTTGTGGTGGTATGGAATGGGTAGCGGGGTGCGGAAGTGTGACCCATGCATCGACACCAACAGGGGTAGTTTTTAGAGGGACAGGGGAGGCACGGGAGCCCCTTGGGGGTAATGTACTGTGGGGGCCCGGCTGGTTCGGCCCCGCGCTGACCCCGCAAGGGGCGACGCACGGGGTCCGGCAGGCGGGCAACGACTCACATACGAGGTGGTCCCACAAGGTCCCACTCGCGCCGTATGACGGTGGGTAAGGGTGGCATCCCTGCCACCCTTCCCATGATGGGGGGGCAAAGGAGCACTAGTTTATGGGGTTTATGGCAGTGAAAACTAGCCCGGGTGGGTTAGGATATTGTGTGTAGGGCCCTAGAAGATGACATTAGGTAACGTTAAGATTAGTTAGTGACTGATACCTGTAGTGGGGACGCAGGTAGTTTAGTGTGGATGATAATGACGTGGGAGCGCAATAGTTTAAAGGGACGACTGGGAAGCGCAAGTTTCAGAGGGGAGTAGTTAGATGAGATGATGCTGTGTGAGAACTGGACAGGTGTGTGGAGCAGTGTATGAGTAGTGAGTGTTGTGGATCAGCACGAATGCGCTTGGGGGAGAGAAGGGTGCAGGCGGCACCAAGTATGAGAGCACAGGTGTGCAAGTACAGGTGTGTGGAATACATGGAGTATTGGAATGAGTGGTGTGGAGAGAGTTGGAGTAAGTGGTACGGAGTGGTGTGCATGGTGCGAAGGTGTGGATGGGGGAAGAGTGGACCCCTTTTCACGAGTACCCGGGGAGGGTAGTTTAAAGAATAGTTAGAAGGTATAGGTAAATTGTGGTTGGATATTGGCATTTGTGGTGCGGTTGCAGAATGGTATTGTGGATGGGTGCATTGGTGTGGTGAAATTGGCTGGTCGTGTAGCCTGTTAGTATGAGTGTGAATGGTTGGGCACTCCGCCACTGTTAGATGTCGGCCAGGTGAGGCCGCAGGTGGGCTCTGGGAGCCGTTAGTGTCAGTGGGTGCCTGAGGATCCCGGGTGTGGATCGGGCAGCCCGTGCCAGAGAGGGCACTGAGGGGGTGAGAGTGCGAGAGGGCCTTCCCCAGTTAGTTAGGTTAGGGGGAGGAGCAGGTGAGCTCGGTAGGCAACAACAGTGGTGGAGGTGTGCAGGTGGGCGGACCAGCTAGGAGCGTCACACGACCCAGCCACCGAAATTGTGCGGGGGCACCGAGTGATGAATCGGGGGAGTGAGACCCCAACTTGAGAAGCACCACAGTTTGGTCAATAGGAATTGGTTTTTAGAACCCATAGTGTAAGTTGGCCAATGGATTGGCAGGGAAAGACCCCGGGTAATGTAAAGTTGTTAAAGTCATTTAGGAAATAGTTAGGATTGATGAACCTGTCGCACCATACGCAGCCACTTACGTGAGGTGGTGATGATGACTCCACACCTGTGTTCCTTTGTTCTGTGTTGCAGGAAAGGAGAATTGCTGTGTGGATTTGTGAGACGCATCACGACGTGGATGAGACATTGGGGTGATTCCATCTCTCCCTCCTTAGGAGGGACTGATGATGAATTGGTGATGGCAAATTTTGATGTTGAGTTGGAGATGGCAAATTTTGATGAGAGTTGGAAATGGCAAATTTGATTGGTTAGGAGGGAGAGAAGACGAATTTGGTTGATGGGAGGAACGGGGAAGACAGTAGGGACGTTTGTTGATGTGTAAAGTAGATGTTTATGGGTAGTGTTGTGTTTTGTGGATACAGTAAGGGGTAAGGGAGGGGCAATGTAGGTTACCTGGTGGGGGGGGGGGGGCATACGGTAGGAACGTACCTGTCTCACCTGGTTCCCATGTGCCCCCAGTGTGCATTACCTTGAATTGCGTGCACTTTTGCGCCCTTACCACCTTACTCACTTGTCTTCTTTTGTCTCCCACCTCCGAGGATCTGGCTTTGGGGCAGAGAGAGAGGAGAGAGAGGTGCTGGCTCCGCAGTTGTGGGCCTGTACTTCCGCTGCTTGCTGCCTGGATCGATACACCACATGGACCGCAATTTTTGTGGCCGCCCACAATGGACCGCAGTTATTTTGGCGGTCAAGCACCACCCGTGGATGGACCTCTGGGTCAACGTGGCACCTATGCCATACAGGTGAACCACTTTTAGTTGGCCCCCCTGACGGCCACAATTTAGAAATGGACGCGGTTGGCGCCTTTCTTTATTTCTAAAGAAGCCAGAAGGCCAAGTGCACTCCAAGAAGGCAAGACCAGCGGCAGAACATCGGCCGGCTGCGACACCACCGGTGACCATGGACACTTGATTGTGCATTTATTATTGAACACTTTATTGGTGCACTGGATGGTGCTGACTGTGCATAATGGGGTGGTGCTTTTGGTGCTTGGACGGGGTGCTCTGCACATTATTAAAGGCCGTAGGGCCACAGGGCACTCATGGGTTGGTGTATCGATGCTGGCATGCGTGCTCTCCCTATGCATAACATCTGCATGTGTTCCTCAAAGAACAGGTCCTGGATCGTAGTGTAAATATCAGTGTTGTATAAATAATGCTCCCTACCGGCTGTATGTTTAGTTTGAGGATGCTTTCCGCGATTCGGTTATCCTGTGGGTGTGTTTCTGTTAGGAGAAGGGTGCAACGTCGCAGGGGGACATATTTACTCATTTGTGAACATCTGTAAAACTGTCGCACTCAGGGTTGAGTTAATAGTAGAGGGAACTACATCTGAGTGCCACACTAAAGTAGGTAAAAATTTATCGGGTCGGGATGCCCCGAGGTAGAGAAGGGTGCAATGTTGCGGATATGGGATTTGCATCCATCCATATCCGCTTGTAAATATTCCCCTATTTCCTCAATACTTCCCAACTATCCCCAATCCCCCTTTCCCTAGTCCCATTTTCTGTAAACAACACTCTGTAGACCCGACCTCCCCCTATTTCCCCCCATTAAATGTCGCATCCAGGTCCACCGCATCTCACGTAGACAACTATAGGACATCTTGCTAGTTATTCTTAGTCTATGTCAGTTAAGGATTCGTTTCCATTAATTCTGACCCTTCGTTGCACCAGAATGTGATTGTATGGCACCGTTAGGAAGTTTAGGACCTCCCAATACCTCCCCGCAGCTCTTCCTCATGGTTCAGAAACAACAACAACAACAACAGCAACGGCGGCGGCGGCGTGCACAGGGAGTGCGCGTCCTCACTCCGGCTTGGTTGGTAGGGGGTGTTGGGAGGGCAGGAGGCCTTCCCCACGAGCCGCCATCAAACATGTGCTCGACGGGGTTACCAAATAGGGGCTCCCTGTCAGCTCCTCGTCAAGGGCGGAGCCCGGTAACCCCCGCACCCAATGGAAGCGGCGGACCGGTCCCATCTGGGGCGGAGCCAACCAGCCGAGGGCGTGTCACTCCCCGCGGAGCATGCGCAGGAAGAGGGAGGTGACGTCAGATGCGCGCTGAGCTTGGAGAAAGAAAGACGCCACCTCCGAGCGCTGTGAGGCCTCCCTGCATCTCTTGGACCGTGCTTGATCCTGTCCACGAGCCAAGGTGCACCTTGTGCTATCGACTGCCTGTCCCTTCCTGCCATCAATCCCTGTGTAAGTCAGCCTTGTTCCGTTTGTCTGTGGTCTGTCTGGGCTAAGATAAGATTGTATTTAAGCGCCCATCTCTTCTGTGTCTTTTACCTCACTCTACCTTGTAATCTACCCCTTTTCTCCACCACTAATTATACCCTCCTCCGGAGGTCTTGAGAACTGTACCCCTTGCGTCATTTCATTTATCCCAGTCGTTGTGTCCTTTCCAATCATTGATTTAGCGTAGCGCGATTTGGCCAACGTTCGGGTGGAATCGGGTGAGTTGGGGAAGAGTCGGGGAATAACTGTTAGGTCGCGGTAATACACCACCGCTCGGTCGAAATAACATCTAACCGCGATCCGTAACAATATGTTCTTTATTTGTGCTCATAGCATAGCACGTTCTGTGCCACACAACATGTTTGTCACATAAATCTTGTGCTGTCAATTGTCCAATTTTTTATTTGAGTGCAATAAAGTCAGTGTTTCCAAACTGCGCTCTCAAACGAACCGCTGTTAGAAATTTGTCATATGTTGATTGCTTTTGGGACTGTGGGGGTTCCTTTAATTGTTCTTCTTTTGAAGTTTGACATTTGATGCACAGCTTGAAATTTAGTTCGGTACGTGCCCTTTTCTCCAGAGGTTCCGCTTCGGATGGCATTATTTACCTGCAAGTAGAAAAGAAAATACATGTTTAGAAATGGACACTTCATAAGCTGGTCAACTCTGATTTCATGGCAGATTGCACCCATGCATCCATTCCTGTGGTTACATTATTATGGCTCAAGCCATGCAGTCTTCCATAGAACGATCAGGACAGATTTATTTTGCTGAAAAACAAATATACATAATCATTATTATAACCCAAATATTTGTGTACCGTTCATTGGGTATTTATATGGGTGTGCCATGCCATATGGCGCCATTTATACCTCATATTGGATGATTATTCACTTTATGCTTTGTGTTATTGATGATATAAGTACTTCAATGAATTCAGTGACCAAAAAAACCTATAAAACGATATACTGGACAACTATATCCATTACAAATGTCCAAAATAGTTGGCGATTAAGCGATTATCGTGTTAAATGGCCGCCATCTTGGATTTAGTGCGTATCCATGCTGGAAAAAATTGGAAACAGGTGGTTTTGAGTCCTATGTGATCTAAAGAAGTCAATAAGTACCAGTTTCAAGATTCTATATGAAAGTTTCACTCCCCTGTTAATTGCAACACAACCGCATACACTATCTGGTACTGTGGCCAAATAGCTCTACCTTTGACTCATCTGTCCAGAGCACATTGTTCCAGAAGTGCTGGTCTTTGCCTCGGTGTTCATTGGCAAATTTAGTCTTGCCCTGATGTTCTTTCTGGACAGCAAAGGTTACCTCCTGGCACACCTCCCATGTAGATCAAATTTGTGCAGCCTCTTTCTAATGGTAGACTCATGCACTTTGACATCGACAGTGGCAAGAGCTACCTGTAGGTCCCGTGATGCCATTCTGGGGTTCTTAGAGACTTCTTTCAGCATCTTGCGGTCTGCTCTTGGGGCTGAACTTGCTGGGGCGGCCTGGCCTGAACAAGTTGGCAGTTGTTTGGAATCTTCTCCACTTGTAGATGATCTTCCGGACAGTCGAATGATTGATTTCAAATTGTTTGGAGATCTTTTTAAATCCCTTCCCAGACTCGTGGGAATCTATAACCTTCTTTCTGAAGGCATCAGAGAGCTGTTTTGATCTCGGCATGGTGACGCCGCACACTTCAACAACAAAGAGCAAACCAAACTAAATGTCTGAGGTTTAAATAAGACAGGTTCCTCCAAGATCCTCTCTAACGATGTTCTAATCATTTGCACCTGAGCTGGTGCACCTGATTCTAATTTTAGGTATTTGAAGTAGTGATAAATGTAGGGGTGTACTTACTTTTTCCACATGCGAAATTTGCATTTATGTTTATTTAAATTATACAATGGACTACAAAATGTAAATGTTTCATGATATTTGTTATATTATATCACCTTTATCTACCAATATTGTTGAAATGAAGATCAAATAGCTGTATGTTGAAATATGTTGAAAAAGTCAAAACTTTACATGGGGTGTACTTACTTTTTCACGTGACTGGAACTGAATTATTTATGTATTTACATACACGTTACCTTCACTATTAACCTCCTGCTGGTGAAACTCCCAAAATGCAGACACTGCTCACCTCCATTCATTACCTGCACCGTGAGGGTGGCCGGAGGTTATGTTTTCACCCCTGTCTGTTTGGCTTCTGTCTGATAACAGGATATCTTAAAAAGTTATGGACAGACTTGGAGGAAACTTTGTGGAAACTTGGTGGACAGGTTGGGTGTGTGACAAGGACTAATTGATCCGATTTTGGTGAAGATCCGGATTTGTATCCAGACTGTAATTTTAAAAAGTGATTCTTCACCATTGAGTATAAAGGCCCAAAAACTATATTTATATCATGATATTTCAAAAACTTGTGGACGTATTGTGACAAAACTTGGTGGATGAGTTGGTTCGGTGAAAAGAACAAGCGATTAGATTTGGGCTCAGATCCGGATGCAGATCCAGCCTATCAGTGGGATACAAAACTTAAACTGTTCAGCCTGGCGGAGGTATGCGCTCTACCGAGTGATGTTATCGTTCCTTATGTTTCAAATTCCTCCACGAGCCTTTAAACTGTGCAAAAAGCCCACTGCCATCGACATACCGAGTTAAATTATTCATATACACTTTCCCATCTCCGCAAAAAGGAAACAATCTTGAATTATTAATTTATTTATACACATCACTACCAATACATACAATATTTAATTATTTATGTATTTATACACATGCATCAACACTACCAAAACACAGAATATTTAATTATCTATGTATTTATATACATGCATCGACACTACCAAAACACACATTATTTAATTATTTATTGATATACATGCATCAACACTACCAAAACACACAATATTTAATTAATTATTTATTTATATACATGCATCAACACGACCAAACACACACAATATTTAATTATTTTCATATTTATATTGTTGCGGATCTCGGATTACGGCGCTCCCCTTACCGAGGGGGGTTTAATCCCCTCGTCTATTAAGCTGGCCATCCGAGTCATAGAAATTATGACGTCACTCCCGGTCGGTAGTAGCCAGGGTCATTAGTCAATGAAATCCCAAATACCTGCGTACTAAGACCGGCCGTGAGCGAGGAGATAATTTCCACCCGAGCCGCAGTGTTAATGGATACGCCGAGCGAAGCGAGCTGCGACTCGGGCCATTGACAAAAGACTAACCCGATTCCGAGCGTTGGCCAAATCGTGCCACGTATATCCATGGAGAAATCACTAAAGCGACCGGATGAGAGGAAACCCAAAGAATAAGAAGGAAGAACACAGGTCTATTAATTATGTACAAAACCAAAACCAAGGAAGAAACGAAAGGTAAGACTGTACAGGAAGAGGAAGAAGCAGAAACACAGGGCAATCCTTAAACACTCTTATTTTATCACACGCCCAGGACAGTACAAACACACTTACATGAATGGGGAATAGCAGCGATGAAAGGTCCAGGCGATGGGGTCCGGTCCAGGCTCCGGATCCGCCGCGAAGAATGGCAGGCAGCTTCGTGTGTCGTTGGCGTGCAACTGGACCTTATAATTATGCGAGGGACTGGGATGCCGCGTACATAATCTTCGTGCCAACTCTCTCTCGCCCAACGTTCGTCTCAGAGGGTACCCTCGCGCAGATTGCTCAATGCAGTGACAATCAATCGAGCGCTCCCCGCACAGTTCGTTCACAATGACCTCCCCTCACGCAGTCCCTTACGATCAGCATCCCCCGGCGCAGTTCGTCAAAGGGCTTGGTGCTCGCGCTTATATGATCGCGCGTTGAAATCAAGCCGCCTTCATCGGGCTATGCCCACTAACGAGCTCACCTCAGCCCTGGTTGGCTGGTGGGGGCTTACCACGCCCTGGTGGTGAGTTGACGTGGCCACACCTCGTTCTTGCCGCTCCGCCCCCTTCTTCTCCAAGCCTGACCTCGTGTTCAATGGCGTTTGGAGCCAGTGCTAAGGCAGCGATGACGGCTCAATGCAGCGAACACTGCTAACCCAGCCACGTGATAATTTGGAGAGAGAGAGAGTGCATAATGAGCGAAATGGGGCCTATCTTGTTTGATTAATGCAACGCAGATTCAACTATTGGGAACAGATCCTTAACTATAACACATACTAATGAGATAACTAAAGAAGAAGCCTATGGTGTACTACGTGCTGCTCGTGGCCTAACTAGGGTGCGACCTTTGACCTTTTACACCAAAATGGGAATATTTACAGGGGATTATTTATAAGGGATTATTACAATATTTACAAAGTGGAGGGTTCTAAAAACCACAACAATATACATGCATCAACACTGCCAAAACACACAATATTTAATTATTTATTTATTTATATACATGCATCAACACTGCCAAAACACACAATATTAAATTATTTATTTATATACATGCATCGACACTGCCAAAACACACAATATTTAATTATTTATTTATATACATGCATCAACACTGCCAAAACACACAATATTTAATTATTTATTTATTTTATACACTTTACCATCTGCTCTACCAACATACCAGCTTTATTTATTTATATGTATACACTTTACCGCCTAAAATTATTACCCTGTGCTCGCGAAGAGAAAAGTGATTAAGGTTAAGGTTAAGCGATGGATCGGTTGTGTGCATGCGTGCGTATCTGCATTATCTATATAATAATAGCATAAGGACGCGACTTTGTTATCCCTTTTACGCCGCACCCAGTGACCCGATGCCCACGGCACTAATGGATTTACGATCTACGAACCGCGCTCTTTGTTTATTACGTACAGACATACTCGAAAAATCTGAATTAGCCGACGATGGGGCCCAAAAGCATCCGATTAACTGCCGATACGACGCCATCTTACGACGCCATTGTATTGGCGTCTGCTGGGCGAAGGCGAAGCAAGCCGTCCGCTGATTGGACAGGCGAAGGCGAAAGCAAGCCGTCCACTGAGTGGACAATCCAGAGCATGCATTTGTGCCAGTGTCGGCGATCGTTGTTCATATACGCACTCTTCATTCTCATCTTTCTTCCTAACTCTTACTCGGACAAGCAAATCCCCTATGCCATCCATAATGGTACACTCTATCCATACACCACATCCTCCCTTCCGTGGATGTTCCATGGGTTTCAGCTAGTTTAAATTAATCTTCTTGGCAACCGTCGGTCTGATTGACACAAAAAATTTCTTCATAGTTCGCGTCTACTCATGTAGATTTTTTGAAGTAATTATGACATCATATGAAGGAGAGTATAATGTGTTATTCCATCTGTCTATCTGTCTGTCTGCCTGTCTGTCTGTCTGTCAATCGCCTACAACTCGCATTGTTACTCCAATCTTCATGAAACGTAACCACCTGGTAGAGGTAGTGACAAGCAGGAAGCCTATTGTTTCTGAGCTCAATTGGTCAAAGGTCAAGGTCACATAAATCAACTTTATATAAACACAGAAAACACAGGTGGAGCTCATCGAGGTCTTGAAAGGTCTTAAAACCTCATTAATGTTAAAACTTAACCCTCATCAGTGTGAAGCCTTGGTCAACCAAATGTCTCTTTATTACGTACCGTACTGTTAGAAGATGAGTTGGAACACGAGAATGTGTATTAATTACGTATTATTTGGACCTGACTACATATATTAATTATGGACCATTGGAACATACATTTTAGACATTTAGACCTTCAGACCCCTGAGACCTTTCAGACCTCGTAGACATTTTAGACCCCTTTAGACGATTTGGACCTTCTAAAACCCTTTATAGCCCCTTAGATCCTTTCGACCTTTACCCCCCTTAGACCCTGAAACCCTTCAGAACCACTAACACTATTTCGATACTTTAGACCTATTTAGACCCCTTAAGATCCTTTAGACCCCTTCAACTTCCAAAGGCATTTACATCCTTTGGAACACTTAGACCCATTGACCCTTTGCCATCAAAACCCTCCTTGAACACTTTAGATACCTTAAATCATAAAGACCTCTTTAAACTCCTTAAACCCTATAGACACTTTTGACATTTAACTGCTGTTGTAACATACCCTTTAGACCCCTTAGACCTATTAGATCCTTTAGAGTTCAGACCCTCTTTGATCACTTACACCTCTTGATCTTTAGACCTTTTAGCCCCTCATAGACCCCTATTGACCACTTAGATATTTTAGATTATTTAGACCTGTAGACCCATTAGACCACTTTAGATCCACATCACACAAACATCTATGAGAGTCTTTTTGCAATACACAGACTATACTGTTTTTAGCAAGTAATGTGCAAACTCGACCCACCCAGGAGGTAGGTACTCTGCCATTATATATATTGTTGCGGATCTCCGCGCCGGCCTTTTCCCCTTACCAAGGGGGGATTAGTCCCCTTGTCTTTGACTGACCGACGGGACCCGGGACCGATGACGTCCTTCCCAGACAGCGCGAAATAGGGTTTTAGGACTAAGAATTCGCTATTACCTAATTACTCGCGCTGCCCAGAAACGAGGAAATAAGCCCTGCCCGAATCACGGGTGTTGGTGGATACGCCGAGCGGTAGCGAACCCGTGATCCGAGCTGTTAGCAATTACTAGACCCCGATCCAAGCGGTTCTTATTCGTGCCATGCTTACCCAATGATGGAAATCACAGAAACGGTCGAATTGGAAGAAAAGGAATAACAAGATTTATTCACACTTTGTACAATGATCAGAAGAAGAAGACACAGTGCAGTCCTTAAGCAGTCTTATACTTAATACCCCAGACAAACGGGCCCGTCTCACACACAGACACTCACACGGGGATTGCAGACGAAAATCAGCACGTCCAGGGATGGCGTCTGGGCAGCTCTCTCTCCGGTCCCCAGCTCGCACCGCAAAGCGGATGAATAGAGACGGTAGGAGCTCTCCGCATGTCGTTGGCGCACATGGGATAGCACGGGGCGAATGGTTAGGGGCTGGGCTCTGGCGGTTACACTGGTGGCTATTGCCGCGTTCACTCGCGTGGCTGCATACGTAATAGTTCAATACAGCGCTAAGCCTCGAGGTGTTCACACAATGAAGTGCTCTCAATGCGCTTCTGCTGGTAAGTCTCTTGCATAAGCCCTCCGCTTCAGTCCTCTTGGTAAGTTATCTTGATACAGCGCAATTCCTTCCAGTCCTCTCCCATAAGTCCTCCGAGTCCTCTTCCAACCAGTCCTGCTCAAGGGCTTTGTGCGAAGACTTATATAGCCCTGCCCAGCGAACCTTCTAGCACTTGCTAGACGTGCCCTTACCACGCCCTATCATGCCAAGCCTTCAGAGCCCTGGTTGGCTGGTGGCCCTTACCGTCATCGCCTCTGACGTGCTCCTTGACGCAGCCCCACCTCGACCCCTGCGCTCCTCCCTCTTCTTCGGCCTACCTCGTGTTACTGGACGAGTTCGAGTGAACAAAGGGCAGCGAATGCTGCTGGCAGCGAAAGCGTAACACACGGAGGGATCGGCCAAAATGGGGCGCGGGATCGAGTTTGCCCATAGATGTAATTGGAGGGTGGCGCAAAAATGAAAGGTCCTAAACCCATGGCTTTACACAACGCAGATGTTACTAGGGAAATGGCTTATACTCACACATACTATGACATAACTAATACTCTAAGTGGGCCTACGTGTTGCTTGTGGACCTACTATGGGGGGCAAACCTTTAGCCTTTAATGATGTCATATGTACAAATCTCAAAACCGTATCACTGCCCACCTCCTTCGCCAGGCTAGTCCCCGAGCCGAACCCACACATGTGAGAACGACCGGTTTTGAGCAAGGTTCAGGACTACTCTTTAAATTCCGTGTGACACTTAGATGTGGTTCCCCTCTACATTTAATCTAACACCCTGTATGTGACAGTTTTACAACACTAGATATGTCCCACCTACTGCGTTGTGTACTAACTAACAGACTCACACCCACAGCTAACCGAATTGCGGAAAGAATTCTCAAACTATACATAAAGCCGGTGGGGAGCATGTTATTTACAAGACTAACTAATTATTTACATCTCTATAACCCAGGACATGTTCTTTTGTGGGAAAGAAATTTTGAGGAGGGAAAACAGAATGCAATGCACCAATACACCAAAAAAAAATGCACAAAAATGCACAATCACCATTAATGCACAAAATAAATGTTGGCTTTTGCTGCTTGGCTGCTGCTGGGCTGCTGCTTCTTGCGTCTTCCTGCTTTGTCTTTGGTGTGCCATAATAAAACTTGAAGTCTTCTTTCCTGACACACCGGAATATAAAAATGCACAAACCGTGTCCGTTTTTATTTGCAGGGCCAATCTTAGATGGTCCATCTGCGTGATATTGACGCCACTTAAAAACCAGTGGTCCGCGGGGCAAGATAACGTTTGCAGCAAATGTCTGCTCAGCAAAGGTGCCAGGCCACAGAACGTGTGGTCCATACGGTGTATTGGTGCAGCAACAGGTAGCAGGAGTGCCGCACAAGTGTAGCAACGTGCCGCGGCACAGCTCAGTGTTCCTGCACACTCCCCTCAAAAAAAAATGGGTCCATGGATGGGGAGGAAGACAAAGCAGAGAGTGAGCGGAAGAAAGGGCGCAAGGGTACACGTAAACACAAGGCAATGCAACATGAGGGGCGCGGGGGAGCGATCAGAGAAAGCTCGTCCCTAGCCGTTCGTAACCCCCCATGTCAGCCTACACTACCCTTGCCCTTCCCTGTATTTACAATTTACAAATCCATCGCTACGTCTTGTCTCCCATATCCCCCTCTATACCAAATTCGTCGTCCAATCCCTCCCAAGAAGGAAGAGATGGAATAAACACATTGTCTCATCCCGTCGAGATGCGTCTCACCCACTCAAATCATTTGCAAAACCCGGTGCGGAGTTCCGTCTCCCTTGGTGAGTGGATGTGGATGGTGCGAAGAGATTTTTCATCCTAACTATACTCTAATAACATTAACTCTTAAACTACCCGGGGTCATGCCCTGCCAATTGGCATCTTTAAACTATGTGGTTCTAAAAACCAATTCCCATTGACCATCCTGTGATGCCATCCAATTTGGGTCTAACTCCCCAATTTGTCTCTACTGTGCCTTCGCACAATTTCGGGGCTGGGTCATGTGGCTCTACTAGCAGGTCTACCTACCTGTGCACCTCCGCCACTGAAGTAGCCACCCGAGCTTACCATGCTCCTTGCGACTACCCTAAATCGGGGAAGGCCCCTCCTGGCTCTCTCACCCCTCTGATGCCCTCTCTGGCATTGGGCTACCCGGGTCCTCTCCTAGGATCCTCGGGCCCCACTGAACACTACTCTGACTCTAACTGGCTCCCAGAGCCTACCTGCGGCCTCACCTGGCCGACAAACTACCAGTGGCGGAGTGCCCCAATAACCATACGCACCAACAAAGCCCACACGCCCAGCCATTTCCACAGACTCATGCACCCATCCAAGCAATACCTTGCTACAACCTGCACCACAGGTGTCAATATCCAAAACATTTACCTAAACCCTCTACCTAACTTTAAACTACCCTCCACGGGTATTCGTGAAGGGGTCCATCTTCCCCCATTCACTCCTTCGCACCATGCACTCCACACCACTCATTCCACACCACTTACTCCCACCAAGCATTCCACACCTAATATTCCACACTTGCACACCATGCAAGTCCATTCACACAACACAATTACACATGTCCTCAATACACCACTTATACACTTTTACACACACACAGCATCATCTAACTAACTACTTCCCTCTAAAACTCGTGCTTTCCCGTCTTCCCTTACACTAAGCACTCCCTCGTCATTATCATCCTTCTAATCTCTCTACGTCCCCTCCACCGGTACAAAAGTCACGACTTAAATCTCGTCATCTACTGTCATCTCTAAATCCCTAACAATTATCCTAGCCCGCCCTCGGCTAGTTTACACTGCCACCCCATAATCTAAAGCTCATGTGCCCCAGTGAATGGTAAAGCTACCATTCGCCAACACTATGGCTATCTGTCCACTCCACTCGAGCCTCTCAGTGCGGAAATACATCGTCATTTCAGCTCGGCTTCAAAAATCCGAGCAATGCATGCGGGTGGTTGGTCTACTGTTGGTTGGGTCCGTCCGGCATTTTCGATTCTGGGGAGGAGGCATACTTGGGCCGAGGTTCCAGGCGCCATCTCGGCACGGATCCTTTCGGTCTCCGGCACAATGGCCCAACCTTCCCCGGTCGGAGCACCGTGCCCGCCAGGGGGCGAAGTTCCGACCACTCCTTCCTCCCCTCGAACCGTGCTGTTCGCCTCTTTTGCCACGGCACGGCACCGACCATACAGGGCGGGGCCCAGCCTGAATCGTGCACGGCGCTCCTTGCGAGACCGCCACGGCAATGATCCCCACCGGTCCCCGCAGCACACAAAGCACCCCGGGCACCGAGAGCTCGCGTCGGCTATACGTCGGCATAAACGCTAACCCCCCGGTCTGGGTCGATGCTTGAGCCGCATTCTCACACCACGTGACCCTTTCCATACTCGCACATCGAGGCGCTCCAGTGCCTCCCATACACCCCCTGCATTCCGTTATTGCACTTTCTCTTGCATTCTCTTTTCTTGCACATTCAGTTGCACACCACTCAGGTGCACTCACACCATTCGCACACTCCATTATCACACATACCTCTGTTACACACTCCGTAACACACTTGGCCATCGCCCACCCTCGCGTACACTCTCCCATTACGTACTCCGTAACAACCACGAGTGTGCACTCCTGCACACACCCAATCAGCGCACACTTACCCATGGGTGTGCAATCTCCTGCTGCACACCCAATCACGTGCTCTGGTGTGCACTCCCGCACACTCTCTTCGGCCATCGCACACTCTGTGTCACACTCCGTTCCACACTCCATTTCACACTCTTCTTCAACACACTCTTCCCACATACACTCCATCTTACACTCGCGCTCCGGCACCGTTCGCACACTCATGCCATTCACCTTCACACAGTGCACCACGGACCTTCCACGAGCGCCCGGGTGACGTCGCGATCCCAAGCGCGCGAAAATAAACACTTTTGTGCCATACACGCTCCTACTCACCTTCGGGACCCTTTTCCACAGCAGCACCTGCAAACTTTGATTGGGATTTGGACAGCACGATATCACGATGTGAACACGGACTTTGTGTGCATTCCATTTCTTTTTCTGCCGATTCAATTTCTAACTCTGCCGTCTCTTCAACCCCAATTTTCACCATAATTTTTCATTTTCTTTTTCCTCGACGACCGCCGGTACTAATAAAATTTTCTCTTCTAATTTGGCGGCCGTCGGCTTTTCCATACCCCGTGTCACGATTTCTACCCCGGTCAACATGGCTGTGCTCTGCTCAAACTCGCTTTCCCCGCCTTCCTCACGTCGCGCCACCCCGTCGCGTACCAATGCGACCTTCCCGCTCGACCTGCGACTTATGTCTTTCCCCATCTCTTATATTAACTCCCCTCGGGTGTTCATTTTGCTTTCCAGCCCGTTTTTCGCCTCTTCTAATTGATCCCCCATCTGTTTTATTTCCCGGGCGGATTTGTCCCCCATTTCCCTCAATTGGCACCCCATTTCTTTCAATTGGTCACCCATTTTGCTTCCCAATTCATTTTTCGCCTCCTCCAATTCCCGGGTGGCTTTGTCGCTCTGAGCATCCATCTTTCTCTCTTGGATGTCCATTCTCCCATTTATTTTATTCATGTCATTCTTTTTGGCGTCAATTATTTCCCTTTTTGATTTGTTCCCCATCTCTCTCATTTCTGCCATGAATTGCGCCATGAAGGATTGCATATCCATAACCCTCAATTGCGCAGCGGGCGCGGCCCTCGCCGCCACGTGCGAGGCGCCACCATTTTCTTCCCCTGCTACCTCTGCCGCTTCCTCCTCTATTTCTCCCAATTCTTCCCGGGGGTCCTGGGTCATTGATTCCAATTCCTGCTCTACCTCATCATTTACCCCCACCGGCATCCGACCGTCTTGGCTATCCATAGCACGAATTAAATTTGGGTGTTAATAATTAAATTTTGGCCACTCGTAATTTTGAGTGCGTTAAGCGCACTTCGGGTCCAATCCCACTCCCCGACACCAATTGTTGCTGATCTCCGTGCCGGCCATTTCCCCTTACCAAGGGGGGATTAGTCCCCTTGTCTTTGACTGACCGACGGGACCCGGGACCTATGACGTCCTTCCCGGACAGCGCGAAATAGGGTTTTAGGACTAAGAATTCGCTATTACCTAATTACTCGCGCTGCCCAGAAACGAGGAAATAAGCCCCGCCCGAATCACGGGTGTTGGTGGATACGCCGAGCGGTAGCGAACCCGTGATCCGAGACGTTAGCAATTACTAGACCCAGATCCAAGCGGTTCTTATTCGTGCCACGCTTACCCAATGATGGAAATCACAGAAACGGTCGAATTGGAAGAAAAGGATTAACAAGATTTATTCACACTTTGTACAATGATCAGAAGAAGAAGACACAGTGCAGTCCTTAAGCAGTCTTATACTTAATACCCCAGACAAACGGGCCCGTCTCACACAAAGAAACTCACACGGGGATTGCAGACGAAAATCAGCACGTCCAGGGATAGCGTCCGGGCAGCTCTCTCTTCGGTCCCCAGCTCGCACCGCGAAGTGGATGAATAGAGACGGCAGGAGCTTTCCGCGTGTCGTTGACGCGCACGGGATAACACGGGGCGAACGGTAGGGGCTGGGCTCTGGCGGTTACACTGGCGGCTATTGCCGCATTCACTCGCGTGGCTGCGTACGTAATAGTTCAATACAGCGCTAAGCCTCGAGGTGTTCACACAATGAAGTGCTCTCAATGCGCTTCTGCTGGTAAATCTCTTGCATAAGCCCTCCGCTTCAGTCCTCTTGGTAAGTTCTCTCGATACAGCACAATTCCTTCCAGGCCTCTCCCATAAGTCCTCTGAGTCCTCTTCCAACCAGTCCTGTTCAAGGGCTTTGTGCGAAGACTTATATAGCCCTGCCCAGCGAACCTTCTAGCACTTGCTAGACGCGCCCTTACCACGCCCTATCACGCCATGCCTTCAGAGCCCTGGTTGGCTGGTGGCCCTTACCGTCATCGCCTCTGACGTGCTCCTTGACGCCGCCCCACCTCGACCCCTGCGCTCCTCCCTCTTCTTCGGCCTATCTCGTGTTACTGGACTAGTTCGAGCAAACAAAGGGTAGCGAATGCTGCTGGCAGCCAAAGCGAAACACACGGAGTGATCGGCCAAAATAGGGCGCGGGATCGAGTTTGCCCATAGATGTAATTGGAGGGTGGCGCAAAAATGAAAGGTCCTAAACTCATGGCTTTACACAACGCAGACGTTATGAGGGAAATGGCCTATACTCACACATACTATGACATAACTAATACTCTAAGTGGGCCTACGTGTTGCTTGTGGACTAACTATGGGGGTCAAACCTTTAGCCTTTAATGATGTCATATGTACAAATCTCAAAACCGTATCTATATATATATATATATATATATATATATATATATATATATATATATATAAAGTAATGACTTGTGGTTGGAATTAAAATCAAATGAATCCATTTTGAGTTATCCAACCTTTAATGAGCAAACAAACAACTGCTCGACGTTTCGATCAGCAACACGGATAAGCGTGCATCCACTGACCTTTCTCAAGAGTAAAGCAAAACAACTCGATACCCTCCCTTATATAAGGGAAAAAGGGGGTGGGGACACTGAACCACCAATCAATGCCATTCTGGAACAACTCGTGCCATTCAAAATTAGATTCCTTACTCTATCCCAGGCCACCACACAAACATCGGCCAGACCACATTATTTTACGTGTTGATGTTAGATTTGAAATACTGATTAGCATAACAAAGGGGTACACATTTCTTTACAGGGAATTTGTTTGATTTGCAGAGATGTAATGTTACAACTGTCAGTGGTTCTTGGTTTCCTGTTGTGCTTTAAGGCTTAAACTGAGGTCTTGCACCAAGATGCATACAACACAAACATATATTATTGCAGCATACAGAATATACATTTCTCAGCAAATAATGCACAAACTACACCCACCCAGAGGGAGGGGTACTCTGCTGGATTGAAAAGAATTTGCATATTGGGTCACTGAATTGGGTCACCAAAATCAGAACCAGAACGCCCATTTAGCTGTATTGACATGTCAATGGTTTCCATGACAACAACTTCACCCCATTACAATAAAATGGGACTTTTTGTGATTTTATTATTCCCAAACCTCAATAATTTTTCAATATGTCACATTGAAATTTACACAGCTTATTTGTAAGCATATGTGTAGTACAAGTGTGTAACGTTTGGTCACAATTAGTCAAAAGTCAAGGTCAAGGTCATCCGAAACAGGTAAAACACCTATTAAGCCGTAGTTACAAAACGTATCACGCAAATTTGGTTTGCATCCCATTCCATCATATAAAACGCTTGATAGGTAAAAATTGTGGTTTTCCTGTTGTTTTCCGGTATGGTTTACTTGTGGTTTTCAATATTTTACACCCTTACCCTCTAAGAGATTCAACTGAAAGTTGTTGCATGGCTTTATTTGGATAAGTTACAAAAAAAGCTTGAGTTTCAGGGCATTTCGTAAATTTTTCCCTTTTTACCCTTTTTGGGGAGTTATACCCTTTTTGGACTTGGAAAATATCACAACTGTAGGGGACATGCAAAGCAATTATCCCTCTTGTTTTACATAGAAGAGACTTCTCAACAGAAGTTGTGTACACAGATAGTCAAAATGATGCCATCAACACATAGTTTAAAGAAATGAATGAAACACCTCTGCGAACTACTTGAACCCATGTTAACCAATAATTAAATTGCTATACGAAATAGTCCTGCAATAGACTGAGTTTTGAGGAACGATTTTCAATCTGACAATGACTCGGAGATCAAGCCTGGTGTTGGATTTATCGATTAAGGTGGCTGGCTTGAGATCTTAGGGTACCGAGTTTGAGCCAAATGGGCCAAATGGCCTCCTCCAGTGTGCAATCAAGGTGGATTGGGGATTCTAAAGACATTGTCATATCAAAATGCCAGCACTCTCATCTCCTGCAGATGCTACTGTTACGGATTCGTCACTTCCGTTGTTGTGGTTTTCATCCACTGTAAACATTTTTGATTCCATGTACTATTATTGTTGTCGTTTAAGGGAGGTAGAGGTTACTATTTTCAAAAGGTAAAAAGTCAATGTTTTAAATGAAACCGGAACCGGACGACGACGAAGAGGAAGAGGAGGAGAATAAGCCTAGCTGCTTCGAGGTCTGGAGCAAACGTTGACGAACGGAGGTCACAAGCGAACTTCGGGGTTTCCTGGGAAAGGGATTCTTGCGACAGAGTTGTTATCGCTGTGACAGATCAACCTGCGTGTCAGGTTTTGGCAGTTGATTCCGAGGAGAATCATCGTCGTGCCGTTACGCCTCGAGAATGGTCCGTCGGCCATTTTGACTCACGCGCTTTGAGCATCGCGCAAGGTTTTTCACTTCGCTTCAACCATTTTCACTGCATCCAGACATTTATCTGGTGTGTGTGTGTGTCACGTGGATTTTGAAGGTAAATCTGTGGTTCGCCGGTTTGGAGCCGTGAAACGTCCATACCCGAGGGTGTGATTTCCCAGTCGCCTGGAGGGCGCCTTTGGATTTCCCCGTCGCCTTGATGGCACCTTTGCGCAGCTTTGGCCGCGTGACTGTGACTGTCATCCGAACGGGATTCTGGTCTCGATTGGACATCGTTCTGACGATCGCTGGAGCGGATCGACTTGGGCTTGATGCCGGAATAGAGACATTGGGGAATGTTCTTCTTTTCGCTCACTTGGAGCACAGTGAGTTATATTGTACGAACCTGATGGTACCATCATAGGAAATATATATTGGTTGTACAATTGATTACTATTGTTGTTGTACTGTTATTCTTGTGTGATCTTAATACAATATTTGTTTGTTGATAACAATTGGTGTGGCTTCACCATTGATCTTTGACATACAGAATAACACATTTTTCTGCCGTGACTCCTCTCGGGGCTCGGAGGTACACCGTGACCGGGGGTTGGGGAGAAGCACGTAACACTACTCTGTCATGGCCCTGACTTGGTGAAGGTGGGGGTACACCATCCTGGTTGTGGGGGGATCTCTGGGTCGCTCCTGGGAGATCGATCGGCTGTCTCCGTGCTGCCTGGCTTGTGTTCAAGAGAACTCTCTGGGGCTATACAACAACAACAACAACAACTGCAGGTACTTATAGCGCTATCCCCAAGGAGGAAATTTGCAAAGGATGTCGGTACACAATTAATTGCCCATTATTTTCAAGATACTGTGGGGACGTTATTGTACACAAACAAAATGCAGGCAAGGGATTATAACGTGAGGGGAGTAAGGGGTTATATAAGCAGGTCCACAGGTAAGATGTTATATCGGCAGGTAGGAGCTTATATAGGCAGGTCCACAGGTAAGATGTTATATAGGCAGGTAAGGGGTTATATAGGCAGGTCCACAGATAATATGTTATATAGGCATGTAGGAGGTTATATTGACAAGTCCACAGTTAAGATGTTCTATCGCCAGGTAAGGGGTTATATAGGCAGGTTCACAGGTACGATGTTATATAGGCAGGTAGGAGCTTATATAGGCAGGTCCACAGGCAGATGTTATATAGGCAGGTCCACAGGTAAGATGTTATATAGGCAGGTAGGAGCTTATATAGGCAGGTAAGGGGTTATATAGGCAGGTCCACAGGTAAGATGTTATATAGGCAGGTAGGAGGTTATATTGGCAGGTCCACAGGTAAGATGTTATATAGGCAGGTAAGGGGTTATATAGGCAGGTCCACAGGTAAGATGTTATATAGGCAGGTAGGAGGTCATATTGGCAGGTCCACAGGTAAGATGTTATATAGGCAGGTAAGGGGTTATATAGGCAGGTTCACAGGTAAGATGTTATATAGCCAGGTCGGAGCTGAAAAAGGCAGGTAAGGGGTTATATAGGCAGGTCCACAGGCAGATGTTATATAGGCAGGTAAGGGTTTATATAGGCAGGTCCACAGGTAAGATGTTATATAGGCAGGTAGTAGCTTATATAGGCAGGTAAGGGGTTATATAGGCAGGTCCACAGGTAAGATGTTATATTGGCAGGTAAGATGTTATATAGGCAGGTAAGGGGTTATATAGGCAGGTCCACAGGTAAGATGTTATATAGGCAGGTAAGGGGTTATATAGGCATGTCCACAGGTAAGATGTTATATAGGCAGGTAAGATGTTATATAGGCAGGTAAGATGTTATATAGGCAGGTAACATGTTATATAGGCAGGTCCACGGGCAGATGTTATATAGGCAGGTAAGGGGTTATATAGGCAGGTCCACAGGTAAGATGTTATGTAGGCAGGTAGGAGCTTATATAGGCAGGTAAGGGGTTATATAGGCAGGTCCACAGGTAAGATGTTATATAGGCATGTTCCACAGGTAAGATGTTATATACGCAGGTCCACAGGTAAGATGTTATATAGGCAGGTAAGGGGTTATATAGGCAGGTCCACAGGCAGCTGTTATATAGGCAGGTAAGATGTTATATAGGCAGGTCCACAGGTAAGATGTTATATAGGCAGGTCCACAGGTAAGATGTTATATAGGCAGGTCCACAGGTAAGGTGTTATATAGGCAGGTCCACAGGTAAGATGTTATATAGGCAGGTAAGGGGTTATATAGGCAGGTCCACAGGTAAGACGTTATATAGGCAGGTCCACAGGTAAGACGTTATATAGGCAGGTAAGGGGTTATATAGGCAGGTCCACAGGTAAGATGTTATATAGGCAAGTAAGGGGTTATATAGGCAGGTCCACAGGTAAGATGTTATATAGGCAGGTAAGGGGTTATATAGGCAGGTCCACAGGTAAGATGTTATATCGGCAGGTAAGGGGTTATATAGGCAGGTCCACGGGTAAGATGTTATATAGGCAGGTAAGGGGTTATATAGGCAGGTAAGGGGTTATATAGGCAGGTCCACAGGTAAGATGTTATATAGGCAGGTAAGAGGTTATATAGGCAGGTCCACAGGTAAGATGTTATATAGGCAGGTAAGGGGTTATATAGGCAGGTCCACAGGTAAGATGTTATATAGGCAGGTAAGGGGTTATATAGGCAGGTAAGATGTTATATAGGCAGGTAAGATGTTATATAGGCAGGTAAGATGTTATATAGGCAGGTCCACAGGTAAGGTGTTATATAGGCAGGTCCACAGGTAAGATGTTATATAGGCAGGTAAGGGGTTATATAGGTAGGTAAGATGTTATATAGGCAGGTAAAATGTTATATAAGCAGGTCCACAGGTAAGGTGTTATATAGGCAGGTCCACAGGTAAGATGTTATATGGGCAGGTAAGGGGTTATACGTATAGGTAGGTCCACAGGTAAGATGTTATATAGGCAGGTAAGGGGTTATATAGGCAGGTCCACAGGTAAGATGTTATATAGGCAGGTAAGAGGTGATATAGGCAGGTCCACAGGTAAGATGTTATATAGGCAGGTAAGGGGTTATATACGCAGGTCCACAGGTAAGATGTTATATAGGCAGGTAAGGGATTATATAGGCAGGTCCACAGGTAAGATGTTATATAGGCAGGTAAGGGGTTATATACGCAGGTCCACAGGTAAGATGTTATATAGGCAGGTAAGGGATTATATAGGCAGGTCCACAGGTAAGATGTTATATAGGCAGGTAAGGGGTTATATAGGCAGGTCCACAGGTAAGATGTTATATAGGCAGGTAGGAGCTTATATAGGCAGGTCCACAGGTAAGATGTTATATAGGCAGGTAAGAGGTTATATAGGCAGGTACATCGGTAAGATGTTACCTATATAGGCAGGTAAGAGGTTATATAGGCAGGTCCACAGGTAAGTGGACCCGTTATCTCTGTACCCTACCTACCATATACTGTACATTCCACCCTACCTACCATATACTGTACATTCCATCCTACCTACCATATACTGTACATTCCATCCTACCTATCATATACTGTACATTCCATCCAAACTACCATATACTGTACATTCCACCCTACCTACCATATACTGTACATTCCACCCTACCTACCATATACTGTACATTCCACCTTACCTACCATATACTGTACATTCCACCCTACCTACCTTATACTGTACATTCCACCCTACCTACCATATACTGTACATTCCATCCTATCTACCATATACTGTACATTCCATCCTACCTACCATATGCTGTACATTCCACCATACCTACCATATAGTATACATTTCACCCTACCTACCATATACTGTACATTCCATCCTACCTACCATATACTGTACATTCCACCATACCTACCATATACTGTTCATTCCACCCTACCTACCATATACTGTACATTCCACCCTACCTACCATATACTGCACATTCCATCCTACCTACCATATACTGTACATTCCATCCTACCTACCATATACTGTACATTCCATCCTACCTACCATATACTGTACATTCCATCCTACCTACCATATACTGTACATTCCATCCTACCTACCATATACTGTACATTCCACCCTACCTATCATATACTGTACATTCCACCCTATCTACCATATACTGTACATTCCATCCTACCTGCCATATACTGTATATTCCACCCTACCTACCATATACTGTACATTCCACCCTACCTACCATATACTGTACATTCCACCCTACCTACCATATACTGTACATTCCACCATACCTACCATATATTGTACATTCCACCATACCTACCATATACTGTACATTCCACCATACCTACCATATACTGTACATTCCATCCTACCTACCATATACTGTACATTCCACCCTACCTATCATATACTGTACATTCCACCCTATCTACCATATACTGTACATTCCATCCTACCTGCCATATACTGTATATTCCACCCTACCTACCATATACTGTACATTCCACCCTACCTACCATATACTGTACATTCCACCATACCTACCATATACTGTACATTCCACCATACCTACCATATACTGTACATTCCACCATACCTACCATATACTGTACATTCCATCCTTGACGAACACAATTATTGTCACATACTTATGGGGTTCCCGTGGTATGTTATTCGTCCAAGTCTTTCACGGAAAGGTTGGCCAAGTCCGACATTCGATTGAAGGTGACAGGAACATGGAATTTTGCAAGGTTGCTATTTATCAGGGGATAACCCCTCAATGGCGAAGGACATCATGGGATCTCAAACGTCCACAAACTAAAACTAGAACGGCACTAGGTAGAGCGCATACCTCCGCCAGGTTGAACATTTCTATCCCACTGTTAGGCCGGATCTGGATACGGACCTGAACGAAAATCGAATCAGCTTGGTCTTGTCACCTAACCAACTCATCCACCTAGTTTTATCATAATTCGTCCATAACTTCTTGAAGTATCATCCGAAATATTGTTTTTGGCCCTATCACTCAATTGTGAAGAATCACTTAAAAAATTCAAAAATAACTCAGATCTAGATCCAGATCTTCACCAACATCTAATTATTTTGTCCTCGTCACATACACAACCTCTCCACCAAATTTCCTCTGAATCCGTCCACAACTTTTTGGGATATCCTGGTCACAAACAAACAGACAGAGGTGAAAACATGACCTCCGCCCACCTTCGGTGGTGGAGGTAACGAGCACCTGGGACACCTGGTTAAACGTCCATCGGATGGAGTGCACACTTTGTGAAGCAACACCTTGCCTCGAAAAACGGCAAAACACCAGTTTATTGTCGGGTGGTGCGTGAATCAAACCAAGACTAAAGAGCTCAAAGGTAAGTGCGTTATCTCTGTACCATCATCCAGCTCTTGACGCACATTCATTCTCCTACAAAAATGTAAACACTCTCTAAGGAGCACCAGGAACGGGGTCCAACGACGAGGATACGTAAGTTGTGTTTTTTGTCTGGATCGTCTGTTTATCAGCTGTGCCAGTGCGTTCTTGTTCATAAACCACAAATACGGAGCCCAACGGAGCCCAGTGGAGCAAGTTGAGATGACAGGATTGCAGAGTGCAACATCCTGGAGTAAACAAAATGGGCCTAAATCCATTTTTATCATGGAATTCTGGGGGTCGCACAGACTTCGTAGACCAATCGGTCTTCTCGGGCTATCAGGTGTCATTCCACGCTGTCCTCAAGACCTATTGCAGTGTCAACCCACGAGGAAGAATCTGAGCGGTTTACTCTTCGCCACAGTCACTGTCAACAAGTATTCGCTATTTCATTCCAACCTCTAAACTATGGACGTGTATATAATTCACAGGCCAAAGGAATTCCAGGATTGCAAAAATAAACCTATTTATTATATAAACTGCACATATGAAGTTACGAACTCTCCCACATGGATGGTTAGTGAAATCACATATGTATGTGCGTACCTGGACATTTCGAAGTACGCCGCTTCGTCCTTGGGTAAGGAATTGGAAGGAAATCCACGTCGGAGTGGAACATTGTTTACTTTTTGTACACCGCTCCTTTCCTATGCCATCTCCAGGCATTGCAAATCGTCATTGCCGGGCACCAAAGGGGGCTCGGCAGTGACGCACGCTGAAAGAGAGTACTCAGTTTTCACTCTGGTTTCTTGTTTGTTTGTTTTCTTGGTTGTCCGGACGATATCTCAGCCATCCTTTGAGCTAGGAAGCTGAAATTTCGGCACAGTAGTGAGCAAGTCCTTTGTCAAATACGGTATTTTTTGTTTTTTGAATAATCAATTAATTGAGGAGTTATTTAATTATTAGCGATTAATTAAGTACTTATTTAATTAATTAAATTTCATTTCTCTTCTGACCATTATTAACTCAGGCACCTTTTGAGTTAGGAAGCTGATATTTGGACATGCCAATGACCAGGTGATTTGGCTGCAAAGGATATTTTTGATTTATTAATTAATCAATTAATCGATTAATTATTTAATTATTCGATTAATGACAAAAAAAATTTTTTTTTTAAAGTTACAGATTCTGATGAAATAGTGGTAGTTTATGTGTTCTCTGACCAAATTGATTAATAATTTAATTTTTTTATGATTATTATTTATTTATTTTCATTATTAATCATTTATTTATTTTCTTTCTCATTTGGCCAATATCTCAGGCACGTTTTGAGCTGGGAAGCTAATATTTGGACATGAGTGACCAAGTGATGTGGCTATCAAGGATATTTTTGATTTATTGATTAATCATTTCATCTATTAATTATTTATTGATTAATCGATTAATTATTTATTGAGTAATCAATTAATTATTTAATTTTTTATAAATGACTTATTTAATTAAATTTCTAAAAGATACATCTTCGGATGAAGCACTAGTGGTTTAGTTATGCGATTGGCCAATTGATTATGAAAATATTTTGTGATAATCTTTTATTGATTTTAATTATACAATTAATCAATCAATTAGTGTACACCCCTCCCTCCCAATGCAGCCTTAATGAGCTGCACTGCGGTATTGCCGGGCGCCGGAGGCGCCCCGGCAATGCCGCGCTGCAGCATATTTAATTATTTGGCATGGGGCGGTGTACTTTGAATGTATGTGTACTTGTTTTGTTGTTTGTTTTGTTTATTTTGTTTGTTTTGGTTGTTTTGTTTGTATTGCTTGTATTGTTTTTTTTGTTGTTGTTGTTTTTTTTGTATTTGTTTTGTTTTGTATTTTACAAGATCGAGGCTCGTGTAAGAGCAAACATAAATGACAAAAAAAAAAAACCGGACACGTTAGACAAAATAAAGGGAGCGAGAGACAAGATGGGGAGGGAGGGGGAAGCACACAAGTGCAACATTTGAGAGCAGGGACATCGGGAGATCTGTGGGAAGGAGAGGGCTTGGGGGGAAGAGGGACAGGAAGGGGGGTGGGGTAGTTCGAGGTAAAAAAACAAACACTCACATGGACACAGCTAGTTGCAGGGGTATCATGTGTGATTAGGGCAAAACTAAAGTCAGGAACCAGGGCTATTGAGCTACAATCAGGGACATTCAACATGTTTGTTCTGTAATACTCACAATAATTCAAAACAAGTCGAATCTTCTTCTTTTGTATGCAGCAAAAGGATGTGGCATAGTATCATTGGCTGAGGGCATGGCTGTGCTGCCGATGCAATGCCCTCTGTAGGTTCGGGTAGGAATTTGGAATTTGGACAGGGAGCCAGTTTAGCTCGCCTACTTTTCGCGAATGACACCGTGAGATCTTTAACGTCCACCAACTACTGGTCCACCAACTACTGGTCCACCAACTACTGGTCCACCAACTACTGGTCCACCAACTAACGCCGGAAGATGGGATGCTCAGTGTAACGTCCATTTGAGGGACAGCTCACACATTGCTGGATCACCCTGCCTGCGAAACACCGGGATGACCGTTTATAGCTGGGCCGGGATTCTAACCCAGGTTAAACAACTCAGAGGCAAGTGTGCGTAACTCTAGGCCATCCTGGCAGCCTGAAAAGCATAACGGAATTTTTATGCCTCCGCCGAAAAAGTCGCCGGAGGCATTATGTTTTTGGGTTGTCCGTCCGTCCATACGGGCTAAACCTCGTTTTCTCAGCAACCACATGTCTGATTGAAACGAAACTTTCAGGGTAGGAGTGACACCCGTGCAGAATGTTGTTTTGATAATTGTGACGTCATCGGGCACGTGTTATGGCTGCCATCTTGGATTAAAAGCAAATAATAATAATAAAATGATTTCTCGGAAACCGCTGAATGGAAAAATTTGAAACTTGGCACATTGTCAAGTACTCCCAATGGGGAACAAAAGCATGGTAATGATGACATGGTATACCAGCCAAAAATGTTTCAATCGAATTCCTTATCCCAAAAATCTGAAATTGCATGCACATGATCTATGACCCATTTATATTGAAATATTAAATTAATCACATCATAGATCACATGGTTTGGCAGCCATATTGGATTGAAGAAAATATTCAATAATTATATCCGCTCACCCATTTGCAAATATCATCTAACAGCACTGTTACATATAGTTTGAAAATGATGATGTCATAGGTCACGTGGTTTGGCAGCCATCTTGGATAAAAAAACGAACCATATCTGATCAACACGAAACTTCACAAACGTGATCCCCCACCCATACATATGCAGAGTGATGGCATCTACCTGTTGTGGAACTATGTGGGGGCATATTGGCGACACAGTCGCATTGTTCTAGTTTTCTCATATATTGGAAGAAAACGTTGGCACAAATTGGACTATTTTGTATTTCGTTCAAATAATTTTTGAATACAGTCACGTGAAAAAGTAAGTACACCCCATTTAAGTTTTGACTTTTTCAACATATTTAAACATACAGCTATTTCATCTTCATTTCAACAATATTGATAGATAAAGGTGATATAATATAACAAATATCATGAAACATTTGCATTTTGCAGTCCATTGTATAATTTAAATAAACATAAATGCAAATTTCGCATGTGGAAAAAGTAAGTACACCCCTACATTTATCACTACTTCAAATACCTAAAATTAGAATTAGGTGCACCAGCTCAGGTGCAAATGATTAGAACATCGTTAGAGAGGATCTTGGAGGAACCTGTCTTATTTAAACCTCAGACATTTAGTTTGGTTTGCTCTTTGTTGTTGAAGTGTGTGGCGTGCCCATGCTTAGATCAAAAGAGCTCTCTGAGGCCTTCAGAAAGAAGGTTATAGATGCCTACGAGTCTGGGAAGGGATTTAAAAAGATGTCCAAACAATTTGAAATCAATAATTCGACTGTCCGGAAGACAATCTACAAGTGGAGAAGATTCCAAACAACTGCCAACTTGTTCAGGCCAGGCCGACCCAGCAAGTTCAGCCCGAGAGCAGACCGCAAGATGATGAAAGAAGTCTCAAAGAACCCCAGAATGTCATCACGGGACCTACAGGTAGCTCTTACCACTGTTGATGTCAAAGTGCACGAGTCTACCATTAGAAAGAGGCTGCACAAATTTGATCTACATGGGAGGTGTGCCAGGAGGAAACCTTTGCTGTCCAGAAAGAACATCAGGGCAAGACTAAAGTTTGCCAATGAACACCTGGGCAAAGACGAGCACTTCTGGAGCAATGTGCTCTGGACAGATGAGTCAAAGGTAGAGCTATGTGGACACAGTACCAGAATACATGTTTGGTGAAAACCAAAGACAGCATTTGACCACAAGAACCTGATACCAACTGTAAAGCATGGTGGTGGAAATATTATGGTTTGGGGCAGCTTTGCTGCATCAGGGCCTGCGCAGCTCACCATCATAGAAGCCACTATGAATTCTTCATTGTACCAGAGGGTGCTTGAGGATAATGTGAGGCCATCTGTCGGAAAGTTGAATCTCAACCGAAGGTGGACCTTGCAACATGACAATGACCCTAAACATACCAGTAAATCCACCAAGGAATGGCTGAAAAGAAAGAAATGGAGGGTTCTGGAATGGCCAAGTCAAAGCCCGGATCTAAATCCCATCGAGATGTTGTGGGGGGATTTGAAACGAGCTGTGCATGCAAGAAACCCCTCAAACATCGCACAGCTGAAAGAATTCTGCATGGAGGAGTGGGCAAAAATTTCTCCCAGTCGATGTCAGAGACTGGTAGACAGTTATAAGAAACGCCTACTTGAGGTTGTTTCTGCCAAAGGGGGGCAATACCACCTATCAGAGCCAAGGGTGGACTTACTTTTTCCACATGCGAAATTTGCATTTATGTTTATTTAAATTATACAATGGACTACAAAATGTAAATGTTTCATGATATTTGTTATATAATATCACCTTTATCTATCAATATTGTTGAAATGAAGATCAAATAGCTGTATGTTGAAATATGTTGAAAAAGTCAAAACTTTACATGGGGTGTACTTACTTTTTCATGTGACTGTAACCCTCATTTGCACTAAAACAATCCTTCTGACTTGCAAGAATAAACGCATTTGAATTATTTTAACAAAATTGAGGCTCATGGAAGACCAAGGAAGGGGAAAAGGGTGTGATAGTGGGGGCAGTGGGGAAACAATAAAAACTGGATTGAATGTACAGGCGAAAATGGAAGGAAACACAAACATCTGAATTAGGCCTGCCATTTCACTCAGGTCGACGAGTCTGGCATTTCACTCAGGCCAACTGGCACAGTCTTCAAGCAGCCATCAATCATCTGGACTGATCTGCCATCTCCACTGCCTCTGACATTAACTCATCCTGGGAATTCTTCCAAAGTAAATTGCTCTCTCTCATGCACAGATTTATCCCATCTCGTCTTCAGTTGTCATACCTTCATCCCGTCCACGGTACATGGAATCGTGTGGTGAGGCAGTTGCCCTAAAACAACTTGCCTTCCTTCGCCTCTTACAGGCCAAATCCAACTGAGGCAATCTCAGTTCACAAAGCTTGGAACAAGTGTGTGTCTATCTTCAGGGGAGCCAGGAAACAATATCTCTCTACTCTCAAGACTGAACTCTCAAACCTATCTCTCCTCTCCAAATCTTGGTGGCGTCTGATCAAATCTGTTTCTGGTGTTTGTTCCCCCTCCATCCCCTCCCTTACCTCAAATGGCTACACAGTTGTCACCGCACGTGACAAAGACGAATGCCTCAACTCTGTGTTTGCCTCAAAATCTTGTGTCCCAAACCCATCTCTCTCTGTACCCAACGTACCCAGTCGTACCCAGCTGCTCCTGGACTCTGTGTCCTTCTCTCCTGACAAGGTGGAGAAGTTTCTGTCAACCCTCAACTCTGATTCTGCAACTGCACCTGACGGCATCAGCCCACAGGTCCTAAAATCCTGCTCTGCCGCTCTATCTCACCCTCTCTCTCTGTTCTCTTCACCCTCTCTTTTTCTCAAGGTCATCTGCCACCATCTTGGAAATCAGCAAACATTACCGCTTAACACAAAAAATGTGCAAAAACAGATCCTAGCAAATACAGACCAATCAGCATACTCTCAATTATCAGCAAGGTCATGGAATCCATCAGCACTTCTGATATCAAATCCTTCCTCTTCTCCAATGGCTTGATCTCTGATCATCAATTTGGTTTCAGACCTGGTCACTCGACTGTGGACATGCTGCTTCTGCTGTCTCCACAATGGATGGAGGTCCTCAATGCCAAACAGGAAATTAGAGCTGTCTCCCTCGACATATCACGTGCCTTCGATACGGTCTGGCACGCCGCTCTGCTCACCAAACTCTCCTCCTCTGGTATCCATGGAAACCTCCATGCATGGCTCGCAGATTTCATCTCCTGTCATAGTCAACGTGTAGCTCTAAGTGGAATTCACTCATCTCCCCTTCCTGTTCAAGCTGGAGTTCCTCAAGGCAGTGTTCTGGGCCCCGTGCTTAATCTGGTCTTCATCAGTGATCTCTCCGATTCTCTGGAAAATCGTCTCTATCTTTTTGCTGATGACTCCACTCTCTGTCGCTCCATATCTCAACCCTCAGATCGGCAGTCTGCAGCCTCCTCACTCTCTGCAGACCTGGACAATATCACAAACCGGTCAAACAAGTGGAACATGTCTTTCAATCCTGACAAATCTCACACTCTTACAATGTCTCTCCGAAAAGACCGTTTGGACAATCCTCCCATCTACTTGCTCGACAATCCTCTCAAAGAAGTTCTGTCGCTCAAGCTTTTGGGTCTCAATATCTGCCATGATCTTTCCTGGGAAAACCACATTTCCAAGCTGGCCTCCAAAGTCAGTCGCCGACTGCGCATCCTCCGTCGTGTGAAGTCCTTCCTTGGCACACCTGAGCTCCTCACCACATACAAGGCTTTCATCCGCAGCTCAATGGAATACTGCTCTCCCATCTGGGCTGGTGCTCCTGCCTCACACCTAGCTCGGCTTCACGCAGTTGAAACCAAAGCATTCAGGATCATTGGAATCTCCCAGGATGAAGCTGATTCTGAGGGCTTTCTCTCTCTCACCGCAGGCAGGTTGGTGGACTTTGTCTTCTACCGACTCCTCTCCGGCCTTGCTCCCCCCACCCCCCAGCTCTGTCTGTGCTCTGTCCCCAAAATATTCCTGCAGAACGCACAAGATCTGCCAGCAACCCTCTTATAGTTAAACTGCCAAAATCAAGACTCTCTGCTCACCTTCACTCTTTTATTCCTCTTTTTCCCCACCTCTGGAACAATCTCCCTCACTCTCTTCAATGCCTCTCTTCCCTCCAGGTCTTTAAAACATCTGTTCACCACCATTGCTTATCTTCCCCCATCCAAAACCTTGATCTTTTCTACCCCCGTTATAACACCCCAAATACACATCTTTCAAGTGCCAACTTCTTTCCTGAAATTCCTAGTAGCGTTCATTTGCTTTATACCGTGTACCCCTCCCTCCTCCCCCCAAGCCCTCTCCCTTCCACAGATCTACCGACGTTGCTGTTCTCTACTGTTGTTGTGCTTGTGTGCTTCCCTCTTTTTCCCCCTCTTGTTTCCCACTCCCTTCATTGTATGTTTTATGTGTCTGTGCATGTTTTCTTGTTTAATGTGTTATCTCTTACACGAGCCTCGATTTGTGTATTCAAAAAATAGAAAAAGAAAAGAAAAAGCCCTTCAAGAGCATGCAATCTGGTCAAGGACACATGAACACAGTACAAAATGATATATGAAGAAGACATTTTCTCAGAAATGATATGGAAGAGCTGGACCAGACTACGACACAAAATTTCACTGATTAGATCCCAAACAATTTTTGGGCTCCTCATGTTCAAAAGGGTGGCTGAACAAAGTGTTGAAATAAATCATTTCGCTTTTTTGCTTGTTTTATGTCATTTTTTGGTGAAGCACAAAAAAGTGAGTCAAGCAGATTTCTACATACCAAAGTTAAAAAAAGAATGCCATCTTAGACAACAAGAGCAAAGCAGGTCATCTAGATCCTATAAGAATGCTACTTGGTCGAGCACGTAACATTGTCACCAAAATCAGCAGCAACTAAGTTTTACATGAAGTGGCATTCATGAGTGCCACTGGAAATGAAGCTGCAAGAGAGAGAGTGGTTGTGAGAAAGACTGCATTGGATCAAAAGTGAAAAACAAGATGAACTAGAACAGCATTAAGTGGAGCACATACCTCCGCCATGCCGAACAGTTTATGTTTTTTTATCCCACTGATAGGCCGGATCTGGATTCGGATCTGAACTGAAATCGAAAATGCTTGTTATTGTCACTTAACCAACTCATCCACCTAGTTTTGTCATAAGTCGCCCACAAATTTTTGAGATATCCTGTTCACAAACAGACAGACAGACAGTGGTGAAAACATAACCTCCATCCACCCTTGGTGGCGGAAGGTAAAAAAGACATCGAGCAACTCCTGCCATAACATGGATGAAGAGGAGATCGATACCTATTTCTCCATGACTTTGTAGTCCTGGAATAACATGTATTAAAAAACAGCTACCAGATCCGAGACAAAAGTAGTTGCCAATACCTTTTGATACACAGCAAATAAAATAACAAATAACATGTGAAACCAAAAGGCAGCAGTGTGGCTTTGACAACCCAGGAAGCCATACTGCTTGGGTATGGAAGGTATGGTATGGTTTTGACATGGGTACGGTATGGTTTTGACATGGGTATGGTATGGTTTTGACATGGGTACGGTATGGTTTTGACATGGGTATGGTATGGTTTTGACATGGGTATGGTATGGTTTTGACATGGGTATGGTATGCTTTTGACATGGGTATGGTATGGTTTTGACATGGGTATGGTATGCTTTTGACATGGGTACGGTATGGTTTTGACATGGGTATGGTATGGTTTTGACATGGGTACGGTATGGTTTTGACATGGGTATGGTATAGTTTTGACATGGGTACGGTATGGTTTTGACATGGGTATGGTATGGTTTTGACATGGGTATGGTATGGTTTTGACATGGGTATGGTATGCTTTTGACATGGGTATGGTATGGTTTTGACATGGGTATGGTATGCTTTTGACATGGGTACGGTATGCTTTTGACATGGGTACGGTATGGTTTTGACATGGGTATGGTATGCTTTTGACATGGGTATGGTATGCTTTTGACATGGGTATGGTATGCTTTTGA
>NC_136266.1:163146435-163181435 GCF_964187855.1 Myxine glutinosa | reverse complement strand
GGCGACTCAAAGGGTTGGCGTCAGGAAGGGCATCCGGCCATAAAAACATTGCCTCAAAAATAGAACCATGACAATTTGGAGAAGATCGTCATGGAGACCGCAAGGCTAACCCCCGCTCTTGCAGGGAAAATGGCCTTAAAATGCCTGTTGTTGTTGTTGTTGTTGTTGTAGGATGTCACAGTCACCCTCCCCACCGGCAAGCCATCCTCGACAACTACGAGCATATTCCATAATGCAAGAGATCACAGAGCCAAGTCAAAACGACAACCTGAAAATCTGGCGAATTGAGGCCGACAACGCAGTAACAGCCACCAAACAAAGTTTCTGCAAAAAGTACCATCTCCTGAGCTCTTGGGATCGGTCATCGGTCTTGATCTATTATGGACAGAATATACATTTGAAGTCTGATTTTAAAGTCAGATTCCGAATGGAAATGTGCGATCCGGCCAAATTCTTTCCAGCAGCACAATGATCATGGAAGGAAGCAGTGTTCCTGGGTTCCCACACTCTGGATGCATGGAAGACTGAAGGCACCGGGTATTATAAGCATTATCCATCAGGAAGCCAAACCGCAGTACCTGTCTGCTCCTCTCATATTGCACAAAGATCAATGGCCTGTTAATCTTCGTCTGCCCTTCATTTACCCTGGCACTGTTTCTGCTCTTAATCACGTGCTTTTAATAAGAAAAGAGAAATACGTTAAATAGAGATTAAACATATAACATAGCATGGGCATGAGGCTTGTTGTGCTTTAGTTAACCCTCTTAATGGTAAACTTTCTCAAACATTTATATATTTTAAAACCTTCGTCGTATCTATGCAAAATTCTAAGCTAGGTCTAATCTATCTAATCTAATCGAATAATTCTAATCTAATAATTGTAATATCTAAGTAATATAATATTTGGCGTCAGGAAGGGCATCCGGCCATAAAAACATTGCGTCAAACAGGGAACCATGATTGTCATGGGGCCCGCAAGGCTAACCCCCGCTCTAGCGGGGAAAATTGCCTTAAAACGATCATTCATATTCATATTTTTAAGTAATATAATCTAAGTAATAATAATAATAATATAACAAGTAATAATCCAATAATAATAAATAATAAGTAAGTAATAAGTAATAACAACAAGTAATAAATAGTAAGTAATAAGTAATAATAATAAGTAATAAGTCACAAGTAATAAGTAATAATAATAAATCATAAGTAATAAATAATAATAAGTAATAATCTAATAATAATAAGTAATAATAAGTAATAAGTAATAACAACAAGTAATAAGTAGTAAGTAATAAGTAATAACAAGTAATAAGTAGTAAGTAATAAGTAATAATAATAAAACATAAGTAATAAATAATAATAAGTATTAATCTAATAATAATAAGTAATAATAATAAGTAATAAGTAATAATAAGTCTAAGCAATAGTAGTAATCTAATCTAATAATAGTAATAGTAATAATAATCTAAAAATAATTAATAGTCTAATAGTATAGATTAGCTAGTCTAATCTAATATTATGTCGTACAATGAATGCTAAGTTCTTTTTTGTCCAATGAACTAATGTTCTCTTTACCTTTTGCTTCTTCTTACAGTACATCATTTACCTGTGTTACGGATTCGTCACTTCCGTCTTTGTGGTTGTCATCCACTGGAAGCATTTTTAGTTTCATGTGCTATTATTGTTACAGTTTGAGTGTGAAATGGAGATAACTGTCTTCAAAGGTAAAAATTAGTGTTTCAAAAGAAAAACGAAATTGATCGGGAGAAACCGGAAGAGGAGGAAGAAGAGGCTTGAGCGGATCAAGTGAGATCGGGAAAGGAAGGCCGATCTGCTTTGAGGTGTCAAGCGGACGCTGGTGGACGTTGGTCACAAGCGAATATTGGTTTCCCCGGGAAAGGGATTCCTGTGACAGTGTCATTATTGCTGGGGCAAGTAAACCTGCGTGACGGGTTTTGCTTTTGGTTCCGAAAGTGAATCATTGCTGGAGAGCAGGTACGCCTCCATTACGGGCCTGTCCGCCATTTCACCTCGCACCAGCCATTCGCCTGGTTCTCGTGTGTGTCGTGGATTTCGCCTGGGAATTCGCGGTTCTCCACTTGGGGAACTGCTGCTCGTTCATGTCAGCGTCATTGTCTGGTGAACTGAAGGTGTGAATTCCCAGTCGCCTTTTGAGTGAACCTTTACCTGACCGACGTCGGCCCCACCTCACCCAGCGGCTCTTCTGCAGCGTCAACTGTCAGCCGTCCTGGGTTCAGGTCTCAGTACGACCTTTTTTTTCTTGTGATCACCGGAGCTTGGATCGCCTTTGGCCTGGTGTCATGACAGTGACTTTGGGGGTGTTACAGTTCGCTCATGTGGAGTACCGTGAGTTATTGAGTTAAGAAACTGGTGGTACCATCATAGGAATTATATGGTGTTTGTTGTGCAATTGAGGTTCCTGTACTTGTGCAAGTTGTTATTATTGTGCGATATCAATACAATACTTGGTTTTTGGTATCGATTGATTGGTGTAGTTTCACCATTGGTCATTGGAACACATAATAGCACATCTTTCTGCCGTGACTCCTTTCGGGGCTTGGAGGTACTACGAGCTAATAATAATAAGTAATTTATGACCGGGGTTTGGGGAGGAGCACGTAACAGAAATTGGGGGCCCGTCCGGGATTGAATTCCCTAACATTCCCAAAATTCCCAAACTTGGAAGTTTCTAACATTCCCAAATTTGTATTTCTGAAAATTTGGAATTTGTTGTGTGAAGGCTAACAGGTGCTAACTAAAAGTCACCATGGTGTTTGAAGGAGAAAAGTTTGTGACGTCCCCTAACGAGGCACAGTTCCAGGCGTTAAAAAGATCGGAACTCATGATATTGGCCAAATATTGTAACTTGGAGGTCCGAGTTAGTATGAAGAAAGCAGAGATTCAGACATTGGTGGTAGAATCTCTCGTGGGACAAGGAACATGGGAAGAGGTAGCCTTGGATTGGTTACCAGAGGAAAAAGGAAATATGGAGCTCCGGAAAATGGAGATGCAACTGCAGAGCCAGGAAAGATTAAAAGAGTTGGAATGGAAAGCAGAAAAGGAACTCGAGGAGAGAAGAGCAGAGGAAAGAGCGGAGGAAAGGAGAGCCGAAAGGGAGTTAAAGGAATGGGACATGAAGTATCAGAGGGAACTTAAACTCAAGGACCTTGAATTACTGGGGGAACGGAAAGAAGTAGTATCCATGCCGGCTAGTTCGACGACCAGTCAGAACTCTTGAGATGTTGGTCGGCATGTGAGGCTGGTTCCACCCTTCAATGAAAAGGAGGTAGCCAAGTTCTTTTTCCACTTTGAGAAGGTGGCTCAAATGTTAAAATGGCCTGTGGGGTCATGGACTATGTTAGTACAAAATGTTCTGGTGGGTAAAGCTCAGGATATCTATTCGGCTTTACCGATTGACCAATGTGCAGATTATGAGATAGTGAAGAAAGCCATTCTCAAAGCCTATGAATTGGTCCCTGAAGCTTACCGACAAAAATTCAGGAATTCCAGGAAGAGTGAGAGTGAGACCCATGTGGAGTTTGCCAGAATGAAGGAAACTATGTTTGATAGGTGGTGTGACTCAAAGGAGATTGGGAAAGACTTCAACCGTTTACGACAATTGATATTGGTGGAGGAATTTAAACAGGTGGAGGACTATGCCTTGACACACCGGATGGGGTTCCACAAACCTAACTTCCCACCTAGAGTTAGCCAGGGGAGTTATGGTACATCCGGTGCAGAGAACGAATATTCATGTGGGCGGCCTAGAGATGACTATGAGGACAAATCTGATACCGCGACTTTTAGGGATCAGAAGACTACAGTTCCAAGACAGACCTATCTTCCGGGGGGCTCGAGGCAGACCACGAGTTTTCCTCCGGGCCTACTTGCACTTTTTGCAAGAAACCTGGACACTTGATGTTCCAATGTTATGCCCTGGAAAGGAAAAATCAGGAGCGGAGTCAGACTAGTACAACTCCGAATGCATTGGCAAATGCGAGAAAGCGTCCTTGGAGGTTCCCATGCCAAGGTTACGGCATCACAGAATGACCTTGTTCAAGAGGGTTACAAACCTTTTATTTCAGAGGGGTTTGTGTCACTGGATGGAGACTTGACTAACCAGAGACCTGTTAGGGTATTGAGCGACACAGGAGCACATCAATCTTTGATGCTTGAAGGCATTTTGCCATTGTCAGAGAAGACGGCAACTAGTGTTAGTGTTCTTTTACAGGGGGGGTTGGTGGCTATGTTAAAGCTCCACTTCATGTCATCCATTTAAAGTCTGATTTGGTGTCAGGACCGGTCACCGTAGGTTTACAAGCCACTCTTCCTGTAGAGGGAGTCTCTTTTGTTATCGGGAATGATTTGGCCGGTGGTCGAGTTTCTGGTAACCCAATGTTTGTTGGAAAGCCTAGTATGGAAAATAACACTGCACAGTTAGAGCAGGAGATTCCGGGTATCTTTCCATCCTGTACCGCGACTCGTGCTATGGGTACGAAGCGCTCTGAAGAGAAGGGGAAGGTACTGACATCACGCTTTGCACAGGCACGTCTTGTCAAGTACCCTGAAACTAAGTGTCAGCACACACAAGTCAGGGATGGAGGCAATGTTGACAAGCTCTTTGTGGGTGGACTGAACTTCAACACAAGGGAAGATGTTCTGGACTCTTCTTCGGCAAATATGGACCACTCTTGGAAGTGTTGCTGATAAAAGACAGGGAGACGCAAAAGTCGAGAGGGTTTGGCTTTGTCACGTTTGAAAACACAAAGGATGCCAAAGATGCAGAAAAGGATTTGAATGGCAAGGATTTGGATGGTCGGACCGTAACAGTAGAAAAGGCAGGCCATGGGCGTCGAGGGGGCTACAGAGGAGGAAAACGTGGAGGTAGTTTCAGGGGTGGCTATGGCTCCCGGGGTGGGAGTAGTAGTTTTGGTGGTGGCCGCAGTCCAGATTACTATGGAGGCTCCCAGAGTTATGGCAGCTCCCGAAGGGATGATTATTATCAGGGTAGTGGCCGAGAAGGAGACCACTATTCACGTGACTACAGCGACAAGCGCACCAACCGTGATTATTATGAAAGTTAGGAAGAGTTTGAAGCACTGAATGCTGCGGAGCAGCCGAGCCAAGATTCATACACGGATTAACAGTGAACTCCACGTTCCTAAAGGCGTCCATGTAGTGAATACTTCCAGGCCTCACCACCCAACCACCATGAAACCTGGCTCTCAGCTCGGCCTTCCTAAAAAAGTGCTATAGATTTGCTTGACTTTGGATTTTTGATCACAACCCCTTAACCTTCATTCAAAAAAAATGAAAAATAAAAATCAGAGGTTGATGAGATGGAGTTTGGCTTTGCAGGAGTTCAACTTGGAAATTGAGCATGTAAAGGGCAGGGACAATGTCGTTGCTGATGCTTTGTCCAGAGTGAACTAACTTTGGAAATTTTTGTAGGTTGTTTGGAAGTTTTGTTGCTTTATTTTTGGGAAATGTTGATTATTGTTGCTCACGTGAATTGATGATTTGGGTGTGAGTTCTACTTTTGTTTGTTGGAGGAGTTTTGCCTGCAAAGAAAGTTTTCACTGTGTTCAAACTTTTTCTTGAGTGGGGGAAGTGTTACGGATTCGTCACTTCCGTTGTGGTGGTTTTCATCCACTGTAAATATTTCTGATTCCATGTACTATTATTGTTTTCAAAAGGTTTATTGTTCATGAACTGTTTTCAAAAGGTAAAAAAGTTATTGTTAAAAGAAACAGGAAACCGGATTGGGAACCGGACGACGAAGAGGGAGAAGAAGAAAAGAGGGCGGAGCGCGTGAGTCGGACAAGGAAGCTAGTCGATTCGAGTTCTGGAGCAAACGTTGACGAACGACAGTCACTAGCGAACTTTCGGGTTTCCCGGGAAAGGGATTCCTGCAACAGAGTGGTTATCGCTGTGACAGATGAACCTGCGTGTCAGGTTTTGCGATCAATTCCGGAGAGAATTATCGTCGGGCCGTTACGTCTCGAGTACGGCCGTCGGCCATTTTGACTCGCGCGCTTTGCGCGTCGAGCAAGGTTTCTTTGCTTTGTCAGCCATTTTCACCACTTTCAGACGTATCTGGTGTGTGTGTGTGCACCGTGGCTTTTGAAGATTAATTTGCGGTTCGCCGACTGTGAGCCGTGGAACGTACATACCCTAGGGTGTGATTTCCCAGTCGCCTGGAGGGCGCCTTTGGATTTCCCAGTTGCCTTGAGGGCGCCTTTACGCAGCTTTGGCCGCGTGACTGTGACTATCATCCGAACGGGATTCTGGTCTCGATTGGACATTGATCTGTCGATCGCTGCAGCGGATCGACTCTGGCTTGAAGCCGGGGATTAGAGACATTGGGGATGTTCTTGTTTCACTCACTTGGAGCACAGTGAGTTATATATTATAAAACTGGTGGTACCATCATAGGATATTGATTGTACTTTTGATTCATATTATTGTTGTACTGTTATTCTTGTGTGATCTTAATACAATATTTGTTTGTGGGTAACAATTGGGATGGCTTCTCCATTGATCTTTGACATACAGAATAACACATTTTTCTGCCGTGACTCCTCTCGGGGCTCGGAGGTACACCGTGACCAGGGGGTCGGGGAGGAGCACGTAACAATATACACATTACCACTATCTGTATTTCATATTAAATTATTTATTTATATACACTTTATCATCACTGCATAGGCCTACATATACATTTATTTATTTACTATGATATTTAGTTATTTACAAGGAATTACAAGGAACTTCAATGCTAGTTTAGGCCATTTGGCCCATCTCTATTTAAATGTAAAATTCACACATCCCATTTTAAGGTGAGGTTGGGGGTGAGTGGGGGGGGGGGGGGGGGGCTCAATGAAGACTTGAATTATCGTTATTCTTGATTCATTTTCGAGGTTCCAAAGTGTTTTTCACTTTCAAAATGCCTGTATTGGTTACAAAATCAAACTTCAAATGTCGCTAGAAAGATTCCAACAACAATTTTTCAATAACAGCATTCTCAGACATTTTTTCTTTCAGTGCTCAACGTGATGTTTTATCCTCGCACTTAATAACCGACGCTGAAAATAGCTAAACGAGAGCATGCAGGCCAGAGAGAGAGCAAAGTAATCTACATTGTCCTGCATGGGCTTGCTGTAAGCGAAAAGAGATTTCCATTTCACGTGGAAGTGCAACGACTTGGCAGCACAAATCGGGCGGTACCTGCAAGGTCTTCGATGCAAACATGAACGTAACTCAGGGAGACAAATTCAAATTTGCAGAAAGCAAATAGAAAGCCTCAGGCATCCCCTTTCAATATATGGGGTATAGTAATGGGTCTAGTTATTTCCTCAGGTCCCTGAAACTTGAGTACGAGGTACCGGGAGGCTTAACAAGGCAAATGAAGATGATATTAACACATCTGCCACTGCCTTGTACAAAATATTAACACATCCTGCAGATGATGGAGAGAATGCCCAAGATGTCTGCCAAGAAGGTGAAATGGAGAGCAGGAAGATGATATGTCTACTTTGCTTAGAGTCATTAGACAATCAAAGGAATGTGTGGTGATGTCTGATTGTTGTTTTAATATAGGAATGAGATTTCCTTAACACCAGCTGAAGAAGATGATTTAACTTATTCCCCTTTTATTCTTTTCTATTTCCATGACCATTATCCAACATGTGCATGTGTTACGGATTCGCCACTTCCGTTGTTGTGGTTTTCATTCACTGTAAACATTTTTGATTCCATGTTCTATTATTGTTTTCAAAAGGTTTATTGTGTATGAACTGTTTTCAAAAGGTGAAAAAGTTCGTGTTAAAAGAAACCGGAAACCGGATCGGGAACCGGACGACGACGAAGAAGAGGAAGAAAAAAAAGAAGGCGGAGCGAGTGGAGTCGGACAAGAAGCATAGTTGCTTTGCGGTCTGGAGCGAAGATTGGCGAGCAAGAGTCACGAGTGAACTTTGGGTTTCCCAGGAAAGGGATTCCTGCGACAGAGTTGTTATCACTGTGACAGTTTCACTTGTGTGCCAGGTTTTGCGATTGATTCCGAAGAGAATCCTCGTTGTGCCGTTACGTCTCGACTACGGGCCGTCGGCCATTTTGACTCGCGTGCTTAGTGCGTCGAGCAAGGTTTCTTTGCTTTGCTTCAGCCGTTCTCACCGCATTCAGACGTTTATCTGGTGTGTGTGTGTGCAACGCGGATTTTTGAAGATAAATCTGAGGTTCGCCGACTGTGAGCCGTGAAACGTCCATACCTGAGGGTGTGATTTCCCAGTCGCCTGGAGGGCACCTTTGGATTTCCCAGTCGCCTTGAGGGCGCCTTGGTGCAGCTTTGGCCGTGTGGCTGTGACCGTCATCCGAACGGAATTCTGGTCTCGATTAGACATCGTTCTGACGATCGCTGGAGCGGATCGACTTTGGCTTGAAGCCGGGATCGACGTCGGCTTGAAACCGGAATCAACTTTGGTTTGAAACAGGGAAAGAGACATTGGGAATGTTCTTGGTTCACTCACTTGGAGCACTTAACTCACTTGGAGTGAGTTATATGTTACGAAACTGATGGTACCATCATAGGATATATATTGATTGTACTTTTGATCACTATTATTGTTGTACTGTTATTCTTGTGTGATCTTAATACAATATTTGTTTGTTGGTAACAATTGGTGTGGCTTCACCAGTGATCTTTGACATACAGAATAACACATTTTTCTGCCGTGACTCCTCTCGGGGCTCGGAGGTACACCATGACCAGGGGGTTGGGGAGGAGCACGTAACAGAAATTGGGGGCTCATCTGGGATTAAATTCCCTAATAACACTCGTCCGGGATAGAATTCCCTAACATTCCCAAAATTCCCAAATTTGGAATTTTTCTAACATTCCCAAATTTTTCAAAAAAATTGGAAAATTTTTGTGTGAAGGTTAACAGGTGTTAAGTAATAGTCACCATGGTGTTTGACGCAGAAAAGTTTGCGGCGTCCCCTAATGAGGCACAGTTCCAAGCGTTAAAAAGTTCAGAAATCTTGATATTGGCCAAACATTTTAGCTTGGAGGTCCGAGCTCATATGAAGAAAGCAGAGATGCAGACATTGGTGGTAGAATCTCTGGTGGGACAACGAACATGGACAGAGGTAGCCTTGGATTGGATACCCGAGGAAAAATAAAATGTGGAGCTCCGGAAAATGGTGATGCAACTGCAGAGCGAGGAAAGGTTAAAAGAGTTGGAATGGAAAGCCGAGGAAAGAAGAGCAGAGGAAAGGAAAGCTGAAAGGGAACTCGAGGAAAGAAGAGTAGCACAGGAACGAGAACTCGAGGAGAGAAGAACAGAGGAAAGGAGAACTGAAAGGGAACTCGAAGAAAGAAGATCAGGGGAAAGAGCAGAGGAAAGGAGAGCCGAAAGGGAGTTAAAGGAACGTGACATGGAGTATCAGAAGGAACTTAAACTCAAGGAGCTGGAATTAATGGGAGAACGGAGAGAAGTAGTATTCATGCCGGCTAGTTCGACAACTAGTCAGAACACTTGGGATGTTGGTAGGCATGTGAGGCTGGTTCCACCCTTCAATGAAAAAGAGGTCGCCAAGTTTTTTTTTACACTTTGAGAAAGTGGCTCAAATGCTAAAATGGCCTGTGGGGTCGTGGACTATGTTAGTGCAAAGTGTTTTGGTGGGTAAAGCTCAAGATATCTATTCGGCTTTACCGATTGACCAATGTGCAGATTATGAGATAGTGAAGAAAACCATTCTCAAAGCCTATGAATTGGTCCCTGAAGCTTACCGGCAAAAATTCAGGAATGCCAGGAAGAGGGAGAGTGAGACCCATGTGGAGTTTGCCAGAATGAAGGAAACCATGTTTGATCGGTGGTGTGATTCGAAGGGGATTGGGAAAGACTTCAAACTGTTGTGACAATTGATCTTGGTGGAGGAATTCAAACAGTGTGTCCACGCGGACATTAAAGTGCATCTGGATGAAAAGAAAGTACCAGAGTTGTATGAGGCAGCAACCGTGGCAGATGACTATGCCTTGACACACAGGATGGGGTTCCACAAACCTAACTTCTCGCCTAGAGTTAGCCAGGGGAGTTATGGTAAATCAGGTGCAGAGAACAAATATTTATGGAGGCGGCCTAGAGATGACTATGAGGACAAATCTGATACCACGACTTTTAGGGATCAGAAGACTACAGTTCCAAGACAGACTTATCTTCCGGGGGGCCCGAGGCAGACCACGAGTTTTTCCTCCGGGCCAACTTGCGCTTTTTGCAAGAAACCTGGGCATTTGATGTCCCAATGTTATGCCCTGAAAAGGAAAAATCAGGAGTGGAGTCAGACTAGTACAACTCCGAATGCATTGGCCAATGCGAGAAATCGTCCTGGAGGACAGTGCCTGGAAGAAGTTTCGGGAACTGAGTGGCGTGCTGATGAGGAGGGGAGTGTCGTTGAAGCTGAAGGGAAAGGTGTATGCTGCATGTGTGAGAAGTGTTATGATTTATGGGAGTGAGACATGGGTCATGAATGTAGAGCAGCAACGAAGGCTGGAAAGGGTGGAAATGCGAATGGTTCGGTGGATGTGCGGAGTATCGCTGAGAGAGAGGAAGACAAATGATGAATTGCGAAAGATGATGGGAATAGAGCCTGTCATTGATGCTGTGAAGAGGAACAAGTTGAGATGGTTTGGTCATGTGTTGAGGAAGGATGAAAGTGACTGGTTGAGAAGAGTGATGGAAATGAATGTGGAAGGAAGTAGAGGACGGGGAAGACCGAGAAAGACTTGGCTAAAGACGGTGGAAGAAGACATGCGGGCAAGGGGGTTAACAAGGAGAGATGCAGAAAATAGGGCAAAATGGAGAAGATTGTCATGGGGACCGCAAGGCTAACCCCCGCTCTTGCAGGGAAAATGGCCTTAAAATGCATGTTGTGTTGTTGTTGAGGACAGTGCCTTGTGAAGGTTCCCATGCCAAAGTTATGGCATCACAGAGCGACCTTGTTCAAGAGGGTTACAAACCTTTTATTTCAGAGGGGTTTGTGTCACTGGATGGAGACTTGACTAACCAGAGACCTGTTAGGGTATTGAGGGACACAGGAGCACATCAATCTTTGATGCTTGAAGGCATTTTGCCATTGTCAGAGAGGATGGCAACTGGTGTTAGTGTTCTTTTACAGGGGGTTGGTGGCTATGTTAAAGCTCCACTTCATGTCATCCATTTGAAGTCTGATTTGGTGTCAGGACCGGTCACCGTAGGTTTACAAGCCACTCTACCTGTAGAGGGAATCTATTTTGTTATCGGGAATGACTTGGCCGGTGGTCGAGTCTCTGATAATCCGATGTTTGTTGAAAAGCCTAGTATGGAAAATAACACCGCACAGTTAGAGCGGGAGATTCCGGGTATCTTTCCATCCTGTGCCGCGACTCGTGCCATAGGTGGGAAGCGCTCTAAAGAGAAGGAGAAGGTACTGACGTCACGCTTTGCACAGTCACTTCTTGTCGAGTACCCTGAAACTAAGTGTCAGCACACACAAGTCAGGGATGGAGGCAATGTTGACAAGCTCTTTGTGGGTGGACTGAACTTCAACACAAGGGAAGATGTTCTGGACTCTATCTTTGGCAAATATGGACCACTCTTGGAAGTGCTGCTTATAAAAGACAGGGAGACGCAAAAGTCGATAGGGTTTGGCTTTGTCACGTTTGAAAACCCAAAGGATGCCAAAGATGCAGAAAAGGATTTGAATGGCAAGGATTTGGATGGTCGGACCATAACAGTAGAGAAGGCAGGCCATGGGCATCGAAGGGGCTGCAGAGGAGGAAAACGTGGAGGTAGTTTCAGGGGTGGCTCTGGCTCCCGGGGTTGGAGTAGTAGTTTTGGTGGTGGCTGCTGTCGTGATTACTACAGAGGCTCCCAGCAGCAACAGCGCAGTTTTGACAACTCTCGACGGGATGACTATTACGGTGGTAGCCGAGATGGGGACCGCTACTCACGTGACTACAGCACCCGACTCTACAACTGTGATTATGATTTTTATGATCAAGAAAAGAGTGGGAAGCACTGAGTGCTCAGGAGCAGCCGAGCTAAGATTCCTACACGGATTAACCCGTGAACTCCATGTTCCTCAAGGCGTCCATGTAGTGAATACTTCCAGGCCTCACCACCCCACCACAATGAAACCTGGCTCTCAGCTCGGCCTCCTTCAAAAAGTGCTCTAGATTTGCTTTGCTTTGGATTTTTGATCACAACCCTTAACCTTCATTCAAAAAATGAAAAATAAAAACCAGAGGATGATGAAATGGAGTTTGGCTTTGCAGGAGTTCAACTTGGAAATTGAGCATGTAAAGGGCAGGGACAATGTCGTTGCTGATGCTTTGTCCAGAGTGAACTAACTTTGGAAATTTCTGTAGGTTGTTTGGAAGTTTTGTTGCCTTATTTTGGGAAATATTGATTATCGTTGCTCACGGGAATTGATGATTTGGGTGTGAGTTTTACTTTTGTTTGTTAAAAGTGTTTTGCCTGCAAAGAAAGTTTTGACTATGTTCAAACTTTATTTGTTGAGGGGGGGGGAAGTGTTATGGATTCGTCACTTCCGTTGTTGTGGTTTTCATCCACTGTAAACATTTTTGATTCCATGTACTATTATTGTTTTCAAAAGGTTTATTGTGTATGAACTGTTTTCAAAAGGTGAAAAAGTTCGTGTTAAAATAAACCGGAAACCGGATCGGGAACCGGACGACGACGAAGAAGAGGAAGAAAAAAAGAAGAAGACGGAGCGAGTGGAGTCGGACGAGAAGCATAGTTGCTTTGCGGTCTGGAGCGAACATTGGCGAGCAAGAGTCATGAGTGAACTTTGGGTTTCCCAGGAAAGGGATTCCTGCGACAGAGTTGTTATCGCTGTGACACCTGCGTGTCAGGTTTTGCGATTGCTTCCGAAGAGAATCCTCGTCGTGCCGTTACGTCTCGAGTACGGGCCATCGGCCATTTTGACTCGCGCGCTTTGCGCATCGAGCAAGGTTTCTTTGCTTCGCTTCAGCCGTTCTCACCGCATTCAGACGTTTATCTAGTGTGTGTGTGTGTGCAACGCGGATTTTTGAAGAGAAATCTGAGGTTCGCCGACTGAGCCGTGAAACGTCCATACCCGAGGGTGTGATTTCCCAGTCGCCTTGAGGGCGCCTTGGTGCAGCTTTGGCTGTGTGGCTGTGACTGTCATCCGAACGGAATTCTGGTCTCGATTAGACATCGTTCTGACGATCGCTGGAGTGGATCGACTTTGGCTTGAAGCCGGGATCGACTTTGGCTTGAAACGGGAATCAACTTTGGTTTGAAGCATGGAAAGAGACATTGGGAATGTTCTTGGTTCACTCACTTGGAGCATAGTGAGTTATATGTTACGAAACTGATGGTACCATCATAGGATATATATTGATTGTACTTTTGATTGCTATTATTGTTGTACTGTTATTCTTGTGTGATCTTAATACAATATTTGTTTGTTGGTAACAATTGGTGTGGCTTCACTAGTGATCTTTGACATACAGAATAACACATTTTTCTGCCGTGACTCCTCTCGGGGCTCAGAGGTACACCTTGACCAGGGGGTTGGGGAGGAGCACGTAACACAAGCACATGCATGTATGCGCACAACCACACACACACAACACATTGACATACACAGATGCACACACACATACAAACTGTTACGGTCTGTGACCTATCTTTTCTTCTTCCTCCCCCCCTCCTTTGAGTTAGTCCAAGTGGCTTGGTCCATGGGTATAAAAGCCTATGATAGAGAGAGAGAGAGAGAGAGAGAGAGAGAGAGAGAGAGAGAGAGAGAGAGAGAGAGAAAAAAAAGGAAAAGAAAGAAAGAAAGAAAGAAAGAAAGAAAGAGAGAGAGAGAGAGAGAGAGAGAGAGAGAGAGAGAGAGAGAGAGAGAGAGACAGAGAGAGACCATTTTGGAAGAGGCCTCATTGCGGAGTGCCTTTCGTGTGCTTGTAGAGTTGTCAGCGGAAATCTCTCCACCTGAAGGTTGTGCCGGATCAACCTCTGCGGCCACCTCAGTACCTGACGGTTGACTTGGATTAAATTATTGCTACCGCTGGGCCTGCACTGGGGCCTACTGCTGGGCCTGCATTGGGGCCTACTGCTGGGCCTGCACTAAGGCCTACTGCTGGGCCTGCATTGGGGCCGACTGCTGGGCCGGCATTGGGGCCTACCGCTGGGCCTGCACTAAGGCCTACTGCTGGGCCTGCTTGGTGCCTACTCTTGCACCTGCCTACTCCTACCCTCTCGTGCTGGCCTACTCTGGTTTTTCCCTCTCTTCTCCCTTCTCCCTTCTTTGTTTTATGTGTAGGAATAGGTTTTGAGTGTGACAAGTCAGGAGACGACGATGGTTCACGAGCTAGCAGTATTCAATGACAAAGGACGGACTATAACCGAAACAGGCCCGGAAATGTCAAAACGAAGGTTACTGACCTTGAAATGATAGAAAATCTATATAAATAAAACGCAGTTTGTGTGTGTGTGTGTGTGTGTGTGTGTGTGTGTGTGTGTGTGTGTGTGTGTGTGTGTGTGTGTGTGTGTGTGTGTGTGTTACCGATAGACTCCTAAACGGAGAGGCTCACGTGCTTGATATTTGGCATAGACAATAGACATGGCCATTGAGCCTGGAAAGGACATGGCCTACCTAAAAATATTTGACGACATCCATATTTTTTATTCATATTTACCTCAGCACATTTCAGCGAGGAACATTATACACGGAATCTCAGCCGTAGCCAGAGCAGCTCGCTGATTCGCTCAGAGCGATCACGTGATGTTCCATCCTCGCTGGCAGACCACTGAATGGAAAATATATAGAATGACCATTGCCATTCACACCACACAGGTGGAGATGTGGCTACCGGGCGCTATCTTGGTTGGCACTCAATGCTGGGCGATGGTGATTTCCGTCATGCATTTGCACGTAATTCAGAGTGAAAAGCGATTGCGTTTTTCCCCTTTTGTGCGATCGTGTTTTTGTGTCGATTTTTGTCGATTTTGTGCGATATGAATTAAACGTCTTTGAAACAGCTGTGAAACGTCTTTCCACAACTCTTCCTTAACCGATTGAAGCAGTTTATTGCCGCACAAAATGGCATTTTAACAGTTGTCTGGCTTTTAAAATCTGGGCCACGTTCAAAACAAACGAGATCCGCGTAGCGAGTTGGTCGAGTCGTGCTAACCAAGATGGCGACGCGGCGGCTACACTTTTCACAGAGTATGAGCGTTCTATATATTTTCAATTCAGTGCGCCAGACTCGCTCACGTACTTGATTTGTGGCATAGACATGGCCATTGGGCCTTCACGGTGTAATTTGTGCGAGGCTTTTGTCCGAGTGAGCTTGAGTCGAGAGGGTGAATGTACGGGTTGGGAATGTACGGGTCTCCCTTCCCCCGCCCGGCAACGCCGGTACTGGAGGGCGTCACAGGATCGGTGAGTCTCCAAAATCCACTTCATGCTGTTGTTGCGAAGATGCAGGACGATGTCGCAATTGTTGTGCTGCTCTCCTCCCATGAGAACTGCAACATCATTGTTGACTGGCCCTCCCCTTCCTCCCCTCCCCTTCCCCCTCTCCCTCCCCTTCCCTCCCCCCTCCGTCCTCCCATTCCCCCCCATCTCCCCTCTCCCCCTCCCCTTCCCTTCCCCCTTCCCTTCCCCCTCCCCTTCCCCCCTGCCCTTCCCCCCTCCCCTCCCCTTCCCCCCCTCCCCCGCCCGGCAATGCCGGGTACTTCTGCTAGTAATGTATAATCACTTATGAGGTTAGTTAGATATACAACACCGAAAATTCGGTGAAAAATGAAATGAAAAAAAAATAAAAAAATGAAAAATGAAACCGAGCTCCGTTGGGCTAGACACATGACATTGGCCAAACCAAATATCGAAACCCCTGTCAAATTCCACCAAACCCCTCGGAGAAGAGGTAGCTTGAACTCGATTACCCCCTAAAAAGACATGTTTTTCGGGTGTGGCTCCGCCCACAATGGGCGCAATACGCCCACTCTAGGCAAGACACAACGAGATCATGATATCAACCTCCCACCCAAGTATCATCAAGATCGGATGATATAATCGGGTAGTTATGCTGCGGACAGACACACAGACACACAGACAGACGCACACACATGATGAATATAGTGGTCACTTGATAACTCGTGAACCAATAACCCATAAATAAAGCCGGTGTGATTGAAGGCTTGGCTTGGTGTGCTTCAGGTCGTAACAACACACACACACACACACACACACACACACACACACAAACACAAACACACACGTACACAGATGAACACACACACACACACACATACAGATGCACACACACACAGACACACACACACACACACACACACACACACACACACACACACAGACACACACACACACACACACACACACACACACACACACACACACACACACACACACACACCTATTGTCTCCCATGCCTCCCCAGCTGCAGTTCTTCTGATCTTTTAAAGGGTATAATATAAGTAATCCCAAATTGTATCATATATGAGAGCAGTTTAATGCTGATGTAGACTTTGATTGTGAAACATACAAAAGAAGATCTTAATACTGAAATGTTGTGCATATTGCAGGCACTTAGATGTGGCTCCTTGTGAAGTCAGAACATTAATCCAGCTTAAAGTTGCAGGAAACTGCATAAGATGGTGATGCATGTCTGGACGTGAATTGTTTGAGAATGAAGCATTCTTACATGCAACCAACTGTTATCATTCAAACACTAACCATGTTGAACACCTAAGTTTGGATAATTGCCAGATTTCTCTGCATTAAATTGGAGGAGAATTGGATGTCATAGCATGTTCAATTAGTTATTTGTTCCTGTTGTTTGTGTTCTTTATAACGTCCCTAAAAACAGTAAGTTTCCTGTTTAGAATTTTTTTTTTTTTGCTGCGCTGACAGGATGGCACAGAGGTACGCATACTCGCCTCTAAGCTGTCTAGCCTGGGTTTGAATCCCGACCCACCTATAAACTATCAGGTTTGGTGTTTCACAGGTCGGGTGATTCACCAATGTGTGTGCCGTCCCTCGGATGGACGTTGAACTGGGAGTCCCGTTGGCCACCATGGGTTGGTGGACATTAAAGATCCCATGGTGTCCTTCACAAAGATTAGGCAAGTCCTAAAAACAGTAAGTTTCGTGAAAGACTTGGGTGAAGCTCCCCCCAGCCGACCCCACAAAGTGGGATAATAATGGCCATCAAAGAGCAACAAATTTACTACCACACAGACCGACTGAAGCAATATGGGACTTTCAAAAGGACATAATCCGCCTCAGAATGCTCGACACACATGCTCAGAAAACCCCTACGTTTGTCCGAGCGGAAAATAGCAATCTTCGGGGAATGTGAACCTATATCGTGCATGCGTGGTGAGGATTGTTACCTGCACTGCTCACAAAGCTTCAAATAAAAGCCGAAAATACTTGGAAAGGTACCTGAGAGAAAGCAAGGATGTGCCTCTATACAACGAAAGAGTTGGAGGAGACACCGTTTCTGGTCTGGGTGCATACCAATGGGTGGGTCATAATGGAGGGCTTGTAAATGCATGGCGTAAATTTAAAATAAACTCTTTAAATGATGATATTTATCATCAATCATGTTGGAGGGTGGGTTGTGAAGGCATGTTGGACTGTGAAGGCTGTCATAAATGTATTGTAAGTTTGGTGCCAGCGCCACAAGATAAATTACATTAGGTCCTTGCATTTATTGCTAAAAGGGGAAGAGTGTGTGTGTGTGTGTGTGTGTGTGTGTGTGTGTGTGTGTGTGTGTGTGTGTGTGTGTGTGTGTGTGTGTGTGTGTGGTCACTCACCTGTATTAACAGGAAATTGTAGGAATTCAACACGTCTCATCCATGGATATTTATCATATTGTACACCACTTCTTTCCTATTTCATCTCCAGGCGCTGCATGACGTCATCACCAGGCGCCAAAGGGAGCCCGGGGATGACGCACACTGAAAGGGAGTACTCAGTTTGCACTCCGGTTGTTTGTTTTTCTTGTTTGTCCGGGCGATATCTCAGCCATCCTTTGAGCTAGGAAGCTGAAATTTGGGCACAATAGTGAACACGTGCTTTGGCAAAAACAGTATTCTTATTTTTTTGATTAATCAATTACATACTTGATTAATTACTTCATTATTATCGATTTATTAAGTACTTATTTTGTTTCTCATTTGGGCAATATTTCAGGAAGCTCAAAAGCTTCCTAGCCTTATTGATTAATCAATAAATCCGGTGTGTACCCCGGTTTAGAATAGGTACACCGTATCCCTGCGCATCGTAAGAGGCGACCAAGGGTTGGCGTCAGGAAGGGCATCCGGCCATAAAAGCATTGCCTCAAACAGGGAACCATGATTGTCATGGGGCCCGCAAGGCTAACCCCCGCTCTAGCGGGGAAAATGGCCTTAAAACGATCATTCATTCAATAAATCGATTAATTATTTAATTTTTTCAATGAATTACTTCATTAATTTTCCAGGAAATGATGCAGACAAGCAGCATAAGCTGCATACAAATGACCACAACCAAATGCTGAAAAAAACCAGAAGCAGGCATTATAATGTAATTTTGCATGAATTACAAGGCCTAAAATACAATGCATGGTGACCAATAGACAAAAATATACATCGTAAATGGGATCTGAACCAGTGGTTCAAATGAGAACAAAAACAGGCCAAACCAATCATCCCCAAATGGCTCTGTACCTGTACCTGTCTCAAAACTCCTCTAGAGATGGTGTCAGGGAGACACCAAAACAATGGGACAAGTGTATAAACCTGGCAGGGGAATACATTGAGAAACAGGTGAAGTTGCATCAACTTGACACACTTTTAAAAAAAATTTTTAGAATTAAATGCTGATGAGTAACGTTGAATTACCTTCAGAAAAAATTACTCCATTAAATTACTATTTCAAGTGTACACTCAATAATTGATTTAAAGTACTGTGTATACAGTGCATTCAGAAAGTATTCAGACCCCTTCACTTTTTTCACGTTTTGTTATGTTGCAGCCTTATGCTGAAATCGTTTAAATTCATTTTTTCCCTCATCAATCTACACTCAATTCCCCATAATGACAAAGAGAAAACAGGATTTTAGAAAGTTTTGCAAATTTATTAAAAAGAAAAAATCGAAATATCACATTTACATAAGTATTCAGACCCTTCACTCAGTACTTAATTGAAGCACCTTTGGCAGCGATTACAGCCTCGAGTCTTCTTGGGTATGACGCGACAAGCTTTGCACACCTGGATTTGGGGATTTTCTGCCATTCTTCTCTGCAGATCCTCTCAAGCTCTGTCAGGTTGGATGGGGACCGTCGGTGGACAGCCATTTTCAGGTCTCTCCAGAGATGTTTGATTGGGTTCAAGTCAGGGCTCTGGCTGGGCCACTCAAGGACCTTCACAGAGTTGTCCCTAAGCCACTCCTGCGTTGTCTTGGCTGTGTGCTTAGGGTCATTGTCCTGTTGGAAGGTGAACCTTCGGCCCAGTCTGAGGTCTGAGCGCTCTGTTTGAGGTTTTCATTAAGGATATCTTTGTACTTTGCTCCGTTCATTGTTCCCTCAACCCTGACCAGTCCCCCAGTCCCCGCTGCTGAAAAACACCCCCACAGCATGATGATGCCACCACCATGCTTCACCATTGGGATGGTATTGGGCAGGTGATGAGCGGTGCCTGCCTGGTTTCCTCCAGACATGACGCTTAGAATTGAGGCCAAACAGTTCAATCTTGGTTTCATCAGACCACAGAATCTTGTTTCTCACAGTCTGAGAGTCCTTTAGGTGCTTTTTTGCAAACTCCAAGCGGGCTTTCATGTGTCTTTCACTGAGGAGAGGCTTCCGTCTGGCCACTCTGCCATAAATCCCAGATCGGTGGAGTGTCGCAGTGAACGTTGTCCTTCTGGAAGATTCTCCCATCTCCACACAGGATCTCTTGAGCTCAGCCAGAGTGACCATCGGGTTCTTGGTCACCTCTCTTACCAAGGCCCTTCTCCCCCGATTGCTCAGTTTGGCTGGGCGGGCAGCTCTAGGAAGAGTCCTGGTTGTTCCAATCTTCTTCCATTTAAGAATTATGGAGACCACTGTGCTCTTGGGAACCTTCAATGCAGCAGAATTTTTTTTGTAGGCTTCCCCAGATCTGTGCCTCGACACAATCCTGTCTCTGAGCTCTGCAGGCAGTTCCTTCGACCTCATGGCTTGGTTTTTGCTCTGATATGCATTGTCAGCTGTGATACCTTATATAGACAGGTGTGTGCCTTTCCAAATAATGTCCAATCAATTGAATTTACCACAGGTGGACTCCAATCAAGGTGCAGAAACATCTCAAAGATGATCAAGAGAAATGGGAGGCACCTGAGCTAAATTTCAAGTGTCATAGAAAAGGGTCTGAATACTTGTGTAAATGTCATATTTCAGTTTTTTCTTTTTAATAAATTTGCAAAACTTTCTAAAATCCTGTTTTCTCTTTGTCATTATGGGGTATTGAGTGTAGCTTGATGAGGGAAAAAATGAATTTAAACGATTTCAGCATAAGGCTGCAACAAAACAAAACGTGAAAAAAGTGAAGGGGTCTGAATACTTTCTGAATGCACTGTATCTCTGCTAAGTTTCAATATTTTAGACGCAGGAACATTTAAACTAAAGTGAATGAACATACAAGGGAGGAAACAATATGACCAATAAACGTTATCCTACCAAAAGTCATGGGCCACACCGACAATGCCTAACAAGCCTTGAGGTGCAGCATTTTAATCTCTTGCAAGGCCTCCTAATCATAGCCTGGACTTCTCAAAATATCTTACACAAAATTTTTTACAGGCCGAAGGTAGGATTCCATTCCATTCACTGACTACAAATTACATCCTCTAATTACTTTCACGTTTTATGGTCCTTGGTTCAGATGCCACAATTTTGCGTTCCAACGCATCCTACTTACCCTGGTGTCAAATTTAAACAATGTCTTCCTGGATTCATCATGAAACAAATAAATAAAAAACATTGGGCATTTTATTCCAGCTTTCATTATTTTTTATCCAACATCATCTCTTATGTCCCTCTTGCCTTCCCTCGCTATAGCTGTTAAACGCGGCCTTTCACCTGTAAGTACCATATGCAGTGAATGCCACATTCAAGTGGATGCAGGAGTCAATCCCTCTGCTAAGCACTCTTCCCATGTCCCATTGTGCCACCACTATTGCAAAAATACATTTTTCTCCCATCGTTGGCCAAGGTCTTGCACACCTCAGGTCAAGATGTACTTTAATGATGCATCGGTGTGTTGGGCATAACGACAGGCAATTTGTATTTAATGGGGCATAGCATCTTTGGAGTGAGTCCGCAAACACAGGGTCACACTCATTTCCCATGGAAAAACGAGACGTACGTAACCCCGATTCATATTTAAAGCCGCTGTCACACCTTGACGTTTTAGCCAGCGTATGCCGACGTATGAAAAATTTGGCGAATACGCTGGCACACGTCGAATACGTTATGGGTAAGTTTTGTATACGTTAAGAGCACGCTGAAGCACGCTGGCATACGTCGTAGTACGCCGAGCTCGTCGACAAATTTTCTGCATGCACAAAATTTGTCGACGTATGCCAGCGTATGACTCACACCAGCACTCAATTTTGATACGTCGGCATACGCTGGCTAAATCGTCAAGGTGTGACAGGGGCTTAAAGGGATGAATGTGCCCAATTTTGATGCTCCATGCATTGACAAAATTCAGACAATAGGTAATCGTATGGATTCTGCAAAGCCAGAGAGCTTTTGCCTCCATTCCACTCACCCATTTTCCCTTAAGTCCATTATTGCATGTTCCAGACTCTTCTGGTTCATTACAACACGATCAATCCGAAGGCTCCCCTACGGATACCTTGTTACGACTTTTATATCCAAGTTTATCGACTTGCACACTTTCCTCACCTATTGAAGCGTTCACAGGTTGTAAGAGACGAGTCTGGTACACTTCATCGACCTACTCTGCAGTGATAGCGATGGGGGCGGTTGGACTTCCCTTTCCGGTTTCCTGGTCGAGGTTGCTTCTCTTGGTCCTCTGAGTGATCTACTTCCAAAAAGCTAATAGTGCAGCGGCATAGCAAACCAATTGTGCATTTTGTGATGGAAGCACCAAATTTGGCAGAATGATAGAATATTATATGGAGAACATTTTCAGATATGGAACCACTTTGGAATTCACCCCAATGTGGCCGCCATATTGGATTTCAAAATGGCGGCTTAAAAATCTTTAATTACAAATATTTCTGGTTCTATACCAGCTACAGCCTTGATTTTAGTGTCTGGATGTACAAACTTGAGGTCAAGGAATTGAATGGTTCTACTTAGAAGTTGATTTACTGACGCCATATTGGATTTCAAGATGGCGGCTTCCGAAAATCTGCTGACCGATATCTCTGGTTCTATGCCAGCTAGATACTTGATTCTGGTGTCTAGATGTACATTTCTGAGGTCAATGAATTGAATGGTTGTATTGGAATATGTTTTAATGCACATAAGCAACTGATAATCCCATATTACGTACATTGTATACACACGTTCAGCAAGAGAACTAGTGAGCGTATTGCATCAAGTCATGCCAAGTGTCACAGTTCCAACTCAATGTGAGCAGTCACCATCACAGGCACACAGTGCTGTGCATTTCAGAGCCGCTTTCTTGCACTTGCATCTCCCACTGCAACCTTTTTCGCACCCACAACCCACAACTGTTCGTGTACACTCCCCCAAGATGCCAGGAAAGAAAAAAGCAAATCAAGAACACTATGGCCAATAGGCCTTTCTTAACAATTTGAGGGAGTGTACCGTGGACAGCTAAAGATTTTATATATACAATACAAAATATTCTTCCGAATAGATAATACAAATCGGGATTATATAATCAAAATTAAATTATATGAAAAGAATACACATATGTGGGTAAGAATTTATTCTACAACAGCATAAATCAATAATACATTGTATAATATGTACTGAAACCACAGAAGATTGTACACACACTCTCAAACACACAAGCAGGCACGCACCCACTCTCACCACCCAGACACATACACACACTTTCACTAACACACACTAACATACATCATGCACATTACCTGTTCACCGTCAGTAGCAATCAGCTGTTTGTCTGGCACATCGATGGACTCCGTGACCTGCTTAGACAGAAAGCTGAAGAGTTCCTCCTTGTTCTCGTCGACACGGCGGAAACTGTGCCAGTTGCCTGGTAGGAGGGCAGAGCCAGTGACACGTCTGCGTATTCCCTTGCCTCTGTTGGTCCTTGCAGTTGCCTTCAGGCTGCCTGACTTTGCATAGCGGTCCCACACTAGATCGAGACGAGATCGATGTTGAAGCTGTGACATAATGTATGGAACGAATACTTTTGTGGCAGTCAAGAAATGTTTTGGTCTGGCCTGGGCTCAGCATTTGAACTATTACAGCTCCATCGAGGATCACAGAAGATACTTGTGGTGGGTCCGACTTTGTTTCGACAAGCTGTTCTAAGGGCTGCAACAAGTCAGCTTTGGAACCAAAGCGGAGCTGTCCATTTTGCGAGAGTGCTGGCGGATGTGCGCTGTTCTCATGTTTGAAGAACTGCTCGAGACCCCCATCTCTGGTTTGGCATGCGATGTATAGTCTGGAGAAGAGCTCTGAATCACTCTTTGCAGAGGCTACTTGTTGTTTGCTCTTCTGGGCAGCTTTGACCTTGATGGATGAAAACAACGGGAGTTTGTTGCGTTTGATGACATCATTGAGTGGCTTGGATCTGTCTGCCAGACGTTCCTTCTCAAATGAATGGAACTGATCTCTCCCAATCTGTAAAGCTGTACGCACAGTATCTACAACAGCTGGGCCCAAGATCTCCAGTGTGCCCAGGACCAGCAAATCTGTGCTTTCTTCTTCAAAGGGGCTGCCCATCTCTTCGATGACTGTTGTCAGTGCACGGACATCTTGGACGAACTTCTTCTGCACACTGTCGGTTTGCTCATGGTGGTGGGTGTGCTCTCCCCTTTGGCGCAGTTGCTGTGAGGTCTCAAATTCTGTGATGACCCGAGCAACTTCGGGGCCAGCCACCATCCACCGTCGAAGGGCACTTGGATTTTCAGTTAGGCCCACTGCCCCGCCATCGCCTTTGACTGTGGCATTGTTTTGTTCATGAGCCTGGTCTAGGGAGATGGCGGAGAAAGCATGCCTAGTCTTCTTGGATGTGAAGTGCCCCGCATGGAACTTGGCAGCAACATCTGGGTGTTTCTCTGCAATGCCAACCATGTCCCTGATGTGGACTGGTAACCAGCGAGCATAGTGGATATGGCCCAATGCAGCGAACCATGCAGCTAGCTCTGGTAGGGTGTCCATGTACAGCGTGAAGTTGGACTCTCTCAGTGAACGTATGTAGAGGAGTATACAGAGCTCCAGGTTAAGTACAGTGGCCCAGTACTGAAACTGTGGACATGCCGCTGCTCTCTGGTCACACCATGCCTCGAACTCCAATGGTTCCTCATCTCTTGCAGTTGCTCTTTCGTTGTATATGTCATATGCACGATGCTGCAGTATGTGTAGGGCAGCAACAGTTACTTGGTGGGCGCGTCTTGTACGGCTGACGTGAGCTGCACGCAAGAAGGAGTCTGCTGTGCCAGCTGTTGCTATCTCTGCCTGAACCAATGCCTGTGTCCAACCGCTGTCTTGCAGCCAGTCTCCTGCTGTCTTCAAAGCTGCCATCTCTGTGTGTAGACCACCCAGCATGACCACAAAGAGATCTTCACCATGTGTGTCTGGCCAGTTCCATTGCACCTGCTTGGCGATCGCATAAAGTGGTTGGTCCAGTGTGACGACGGGTATCTGTCCAGGGTTTAGCTCATTGATCGCTGCTTTCACGACATCCATGGCATGGCGGATCATTGCCACTGAGTGGGCTTGGTCATGGAAGAGGGGAAGCAAGGCAGTGGGTGTGACTGTGATACTAGTATCCTTGGCCGATTGGTTCTCTGCGTGATGTGCAGCCCAAGAAATGTTTCCTGGATTCTGTGTGTCACCACTGTCACATGCATCCTTCACAGTCTGGAGCCACCTCTTCTCTTTATCCAGTTCAGCTTGTGCAGGATTCCTCTGCAGCGACGCCTGGGTTCCAGCTGGTACAGGGTGGCTTTTGGCAAGTGAACTAACTGGTTGTACATCTGTGTAATACCGTGGAAGGTCCTCCACAGTCTTGACATTTGAGACACCCCCGATGATGACAATACCTCGGTCTGTGCCTTGATTGTCATAGTCTGGATGTTGTATCAATGAAATACCAGTTCCGTGGAAGGAGTCGTGTGCTGTCGTGGAACTGGGATTGTGGTCTATATTATCCACAGCTGATGTGGTGAACACTCCACCGCGGAGCTTTGGGGGACAGACCACCTTCTCCGCCCGAAAGCGCTGACAGACCCCGTTCCCCAGCTCTGCAGAGATCCGTAGCACTCTATCATAGGCAATGCTGATCCCTAGTCCAGATAATGTGTCAACCAGTTCCCTCTTTCTCGTATGGGCATGAAGCATCAAGCCAAGATATATTGGCAAAGGAGTCTCTTGACTAATGCTGTGTCGTACGTCTGTGCCTGCACCTCTCCTCTCATGCTTCACACTGTTGTATTTGAGAAGTTGAGCTATTGTCACAGACGCCGATGCCGATGACTGACATGCCTGATCTTTGATGCCTGCGCCCTCTAAAATCATGGAGACCATTGTCAGCAGCAGTTGTGGCACAGACTCTTCTTGACATTTGTTTGAGAAGGACCCATTGAAAGGCTGAGATGACTGGAACATATCCTTCCTTATAATCCCTGCAGCTCGTGCCAGGTGCACAACATCACTGTCAATATCATGTTGACATGCCTTGGCTAATGCACTGCCAATGTCTTCCTGAAACACCAGCAGGACATCTCTTCCCTGCCTGTGCTCCTGCAGATCAGGGAAGTGTGCCAGGATACGCTCCTTGAGTCTGGTTGTATGGACTCGTGTTTCCAGCACAACTCCGAACTGTTCCATTCTCATTGTGTAGAGCTTGGTGAGGTCTGCCATTTTGAATACAGGAGCAGTGTCTTCTTCTTTAGCAGTTTCCTCTATGTACGTTACCAGTTCAGCAAGGACTATTGCTGAAATGACATCTACCGTGCTCTGGCTTTGCTCAGCAAGCTTTTTTGCTGCCCTCACGCGGTTGTATAGGGATGTCAAACATTTCTTATGGTACTTGGCCTCTCTTGCGACCATGTCCCCAGCACTCAGTTGGGCTAACAAAGTGGTATCCTGAAGAAACTCTGCAGCCTTGCGAACGTGTTTATCTAGTTCCAATGTCGCTGCTTGATGAAACTCCAAACCAAGCTCTTGCTGGCAGAAGAAGCACAAATTGTTGCATATGCTATCAACACAAGCTGCCTGAGACCTAGTAAGCTTGTACTTATCTGTGATTGTACTGGGGATAGGGCTTCCATCTGAATGACTTCTCTTCTGTACCCGCTGTAGCTTGGTAGTGTTATATTTCACCCTGCATGACTTGTGCCACTTGGCTTGGTGGGCAGCTAGAGTGGCAGCTATCCCTTGGCCTTCATCCAGTCGTTGCAAGTCCACGTCTTGTGGCAGCTTGCCTAGTTTATTGAATGCTGATAGATTGTCTTCAAGTGTCTTGTATCCAGCACCTGCATCAGTTCTTTTCGTGACAGCAGGACACTGTAGGGACTCTCCTATATCAACTTGACACAGAACACAGAGTTCCCAGTCCAGTGGCGTCTTTGGCGTTGAAGTTACATGCTTGGTAACATGAACTAACTTGAACTGCTTCGACATGATTGAAACCTGGATGGAGCAAACAAACAAAAAAGTCGTTTAATTAGGGGTTAATCAACGGACCAGCATGTTTTATCTACAGGACAATACACGACCCCCCCTGAAATTTGACACGAAATGACCTCTTTTAGGGGTATTTTTGGCCGAAATTTTCAAATTTTTCACTCCCCAGACCCCTAGATGTTCCCTTGAGCTCAGAATCGCCGCTGTAATGTGTCTACTGATGTTAGAAAAGATATAGGGTGAATGGGGCAATAATTGTGCCTGTAGGATTTGTTTCCGCCACCCCCCCTAAGGGTTACAGATTTTTAAAGCCGCCATTTTGAAATCCAATATGGCGGCGACCTTGGGTGAATTTCAAAGTGGTTCCATATCTGAAAATGTTCTAAATATAACATTCTATCATTGTGCCAAATTTGGTGCTTCCATCACAAAATGCACAATTCTTCTTAAATTTTTGCTATGCCGCTGCACTATAAGTCATCTTTCTGGATTCGTCTGTTTTTATGGCCTCTGCGTCGACTGTTCTTCATATTGAGTGCTCACTCACGTGTATATTTTCAAGCTCATTCTATTTATTGTAATTCTGATAGTTTTAGGCCCAGTTCTGATAGTTTTGGGCATATCCGGTTTTTTAACCAACTGTTTCCTATTTTCCCACTCACCATGTCTCCATCCCCTCTGTCGCATTATTCACCGTCCTCACTTTAATTACTTTCTTATACCATCTGTTTAATAATAATTAAAATTAAAATAACTATAAAAACTTTTTTTCTCTTCTCTAGTCTTCTTCTTCTTCTTCTTTTTCTTCTTCTTCTTCTTCGGTCCTCCATCTCAATCAATTTTAACTTTTTAAATGGCAATTTAAAAATGTTCAATTGTCCAATATACTTGCTTCCAAACACTTTTCTCCCAGTCTGCTTTCCATTCTCCCCTCTCTCCATCCTGGGATGACTCTTAATTGTGCATCACCCACCATAGTGTTCATACAGCGTTGTCTTTCTTTGTGCCTTGAATCAACATTGCCATCACAATCCTGATGTGTGTCTTCATCTGTTTGTCCTTGTAATCCACACATGTCATCTTCACATCAATCTTCAACGTAATGTAAAGTCATCTTCACACCCAAGTCCTCAAAACCTGCTCCAGGCTCCACCACCCCAACCCTTGCTCAGTGTCCCCCGATTATCCACCCCTTGACCATCACAGTCCTATAGTGAGGTGGCTTTTAGAAAATACAGTTGCAGGCCGGACAAAAACACCAAATTTTCCACAGAATTTCTTTGGGATACTATGATTAATTTCAGAAGGGCAGCCATCAAAAATGGAAAATAAAAAAATTCCATAAAATAATGCTGCCCTTAATTATATATACTAGGGCATGCCCGTACTATATATATGCCCGTACTATATATCTATCTAAAATTATATCCCCCCCCTCTATTTACATGAAATGGTTTGGTCCATTCGCAACGCCAAAGCGAACGGCGAACGGCTTGCGAGTACAGTGACAATCCCCCCCCTCTATTTACATGAAATGGTTTCGTCCATTCGCAACGACCACAGAACCCCCCCCCCCTCTATTTACATGGAATGGTTTGGTCCATTCGCAACGCCTGCACACGCGATCGTTCGCTGCTCTCTGATTGGTTGAATCGTTTTTTGTACATAGCTCGGTAAGTAATTGTCCGATTAATATGAAACCTTGAAAAGGCACATCCTCGGGTCCCCAGCAATATACCTGGCAAGTGAAAAGTATATCGGACCCGTGGTTGTCGAGAAACAGCGGTCACAGACAGACAAACGTACAAATGTACAAACGTACAGAGATTACTGGAATTATAGATAGATGACTAGCAGAAGTACCCGGCGTTGCCGGGTGGGGGAGGGGAGGAGAACAGGGGGGAGGATGAAGGGGAGGGGAGGAGAAAGGGGGGGAGGATGAAGGGGAGGGGAGGGGGTGGGGAGGGGAGGAGAGGAGGAGGGGAGGGGAGAAGAGGAAGGGGACGCAGGACACCTCCCCTTCCTCCCCCTCCCCCCCCTCCCTTCCACCCCTGCCCTCCCCTTCCCTCCCCTCCCTTCCCCTCCCCCCTCTCCCCCCCCCCCGTTCCCCTCTCCTCCCCTTCCCCTCCCCCCTCCCCCCGTTCCCCTCCCCTCCCCCGCCAGGCAATGCCGGGTACTTCTGCTAGTTCTATATATTTTCAGTTCAATGGTCTGGCGGCGAGGATGGAACATCACGTGATCGCTCTGAGCGAACCAGTGAGCTGCTCTGGCACATGCTGAGATTCAGTGTATAATGTTCCTCGCTGAAATGCGCTGAGGTAAATATGAATAAAAAATATGGATCTCGTCAAATATTTTTAGGTCGGCCATGACCTTCCCAGGCCCAATGGCCATGTCTATGCCAAATATCAAGTACGTGAACATCTCCGTTTAGGAGTCTATAGGTAACACACACACAAACTGTGTTTTATTTATATAGATTTATTCTTTACTAGCCGAAACCCGTGGAACATCCACGGAAGGGAGGATGTGGTGTATGGATAGAGTGTACCATTATGGATGGCATAGGGGATTTGCTTGTCCGAGTAAGAGTTAGGAAGAAAGATGAGAATGAAGAGTGCGTATATGAACAACGTATTTATTGCAATCTACTTAAATGACAACGCTACGATATACTTTTGAAAAATGAATGGATTCGTAATAGGAATCCGCATAGCACCACTCTGGGATTGTCCACTCAGTGGACGGCTTGCTGTCGCCTTCGACTGTCCAATCAGCGGACGGCTTGCTTCGCCTTCGCCCAGCAGACGTCAATACGATGGCGTCGTAAGATGGCGTCGTATCGGCAGTTAATCGGATGCTTTTGGGCCCCAACGTCGGCTAATTCAGATTTTTCGAGTATGGCTGTACGTGATAAACAAAGAGCGCGGTTCGTAGATCGTAAATCCATTTGTGCCGTGGGCATCGGGTCACTGGGTGCGGCGTAAAAGGGATAACAAAGGTCGAGTCCTTACGCTATTATTATTTAGATAATAATAATATATGATTACAACATCATATAGTTATTACTAAAGGTCCAAAATTTGCACAAGATAATTGAAATATTGAAGAGCAAATATGAATAAAACTGTCCAAAACATTGAGATTACAAGAGATATGGTCCCCCTTTGTGTGGACACCCTACTTACAGCCATCACATTATTATACCCTGTTTTTTATTTAAAGTGAATAAATGTACAGGTGAAATCTATACCAGTTTAATTGTATACATTTTTGACTGTTTGGTGTTGATTTTTTTTTCCAATAACTGTTATTACAAACAGATTACTGAGGACATATGACGTCATACACTACATGACCAAAAGTATGTGGACACCAGAACATCAAACATCTCATTCCAAAATTATGGGCATTCATATTGAGTTGGTCCCCCTTTGCTGCTAAAACAACCTCCACTCTTCTGGGAAGGCTTTCCACTAAATGTTGGAACATTGCTGCGGGGATTTGCTTCCATTCAGCCACAGGAGCATTAGTGAGGTCGGGCACTGATGTTGGGTGGTTAGGCCTGACTCACAGTTGGCGTTCCAATTCAACATAAAGGTGTTCGATGGGGTTGAGGTCAGAGCTCTGTGCAGGCCAGTCAAGTTCTTCCACACCGATCTCGACAAACCATTTCAGTATGGACTTCGCTTTGTGCACGGGGACATTGTCATGATGAAAAAGGAAAGGGCCTTCCCCAAACTGTTGCCACAAAGTTGGAAGCACACAATCGTCTAGAATGTCAATGTATGCTGTAGCATGAAGATTTCCCTTCACTGGAACTGAGGGGCCCAGCCCGAACCAAAAAAAACAGCCCCAGACCATTATTCCTCCTCCACCAAACTTTACAGTTGGCACGATGCATTCAGGCAGGTAGCGTTCTCCTGGCATCCACCAAAGCCAGATTCGTCCGTAAGACTGCCAGATGGGGAAGCGTGATTCATCACTCCAGAGAACGCGTTTCCACTGCTCCAGAGTCCAATGGTGGCGAGCTTTACACCACTCCAGCCGATGCTTAGCATTGCACATGGTGATCTTCGGCTTGTGTGCGGCTGCTCGTCCATGGAAACCCATTTCATGAAGCTCCTGGCGAACAGTTGTTGTGCTGACGTTGCTTTCAGAGGCAGTTTGGAACTTGGTCGTGAGTGTTGCAACCAAGGACAGACGATTTTTACCCGCTACGTGCTTCAGCACTCGGCGGTCCCATTCTGTGAGCTTGTGTGGCCTACCACTTCACGGCTGAGCTGTTGTTGCTCCGAGACCTTTCCACTTCACAATAACAGCAATTACAGTTGACCGGGGCAGCTCTAGCAGGGCAGAAATTTGATAAACTGACTTGTTGGAAAGGTGGCATCCTATGACGGTGCCATGTTGAAAGTCACTGAGCTCTTCAGTACGGCCCATTCTACTGCCAATGTTTGGTCTCTGGAGATTGCATGGCTGTGTGCTTGACTATATATATATACCTGTCAGCAATGGGTGTGGCTCAAACAGCCGAATCCACTAATTAGAAGGGGTGTCCGCATACTTTTGGTCATGTAGTGCAAGTCGTCCCACTCGCTTTCCGCTTTGCCGGCATCCCGCTCCCTCTCCGCTTCACCCGCATCCTGCCCCCTTTCCCCTTTTCCCGCGCCCAGCTCCCTTTCCACTTCGCCCAAGTCTTGTTCCCTGCTCCCTTTCCACTTCGCCTGTGTCTCGTTTCACCCACGTTCCGCTCTCTTTCTGCTTTGCCCACGCCCCGCTCCCTTTGCGGTCCCTTCGGTTTCAGCATCAACCAGAAGATATTCTTGAAAAGACCATATTTCCAAGATGGCCTCCAAAGACAGCCGTTGCATACTGGGCATTCTTAGTCATGCAAGGTGTTTGATTGATACACCTGAACTTTTGACAACCTACAAGGCCTATAAGTATATTGGTCATGCAAATTACCATGTCAAAGAAAAACACATATAAAAAAGCCCTAAAGCCAAAATAACAAGTGGTAGAATTGCTTTGCAATACGTGTCCCCTACCAAGTTTCATTTAAATATCAGTAAACACATCCCTTTATTTGGGCAGTGTGTAATCCGCATTTGTTGGCAAAAAGAATTGTGAAAAAAATAACCCGATGTACATACCTGAAGCAAAAACATGCGTACAGCGTATGTACATATTTAATACACCGTGGTTATATACCTGGGATCATTGCACTGGGCCATGGCCTAACACCGAGGCCTGAGGCCTGACGATCTGTGCTGCTTCATTTGGGTGGAGTCAGGCCAGCTGTCCAGCCAATGGGTGTAAAGCAGCGTGGTGGAGTCAGGGCAGCTGTCCAGCCAATGGGTGTAAAGCAGAGGAATGGAGGTGTCAGGTGAGCTGAAAACTGAGCCATGTATAATATGTGATATTTTGTCAGTTCAAAAAGGGCATAAATCCATGAAAAATTGGCGAAATGCCCCAAAAACTCAAACTTATTCTTTAACTTGTCATAATAAAACCATCTACCAGGTTTCAGTTGAATATGCTAAAGGGTATCGGAAAAAAAGTCTAGAAAACCACAGGTGGGATGGACAGCCAGACAGACAGACAAATATCAAATATATAGTCCCCACTGGGCACCCTGACATGAAGGCCTAAAAGTACTGTTCTTTTTGTTCTGTTACATCCTGGTCCATGCTGTATTCTATCTGCTCCGCGAGCCGCGACATTGCGTGCCAAGGAAACATGGAACCTGGCCCTAAGGTCAAAGTGTATGGTTTTGCAAGCTATATGCTTGCTGTTGCTGCTTTCAGGCATCATCAATAAAACAAAATCGATGAACATGCAGAGCTTCTTCGGTAAGCCTAACACCTCTTCAGAAGTGTCATATTCACAATCGCCATGCCTTCCCTAAAAGTTTTCGGTTCAGTGTAAAACAACGTAAGCGACTGTTAAAGGGATCATCAAATATCGAAAGGTTAGAGCCGATATGCATCAGGGGTTTGTGAAGGCGAAAGTACGTACAGGCCTTAGGCTTTAGCCCTCTGGTGTCAGTCTATGGCCCAGTGCAATTAGAATTATCCCAGCAATACAACCACGATATATTATATAAGCACATAAGCAGTCGGCATGTTTTTGCTTCATGTACTTAACCTGAGTTATTTTTCTTTTCGGAAGTGACTGAGGCAGCAGTCTGTTGCCTATACACTGCCCAAATAAAGGGATGCGTCAGAAGAACTTGTTGCACACTTGGATCAAGAATGCCCATAGGATGGGTACTCTGCTCATAATAATAATAATAATAACACTGCAATAATAATTGTATTTATATTGTACCTTTTGCCAATGGATACAAAATGTAGAGAGATTAAAAAAAAAAAAAAAAACTCAAGGCCGAGTCCCTGGATGCAAGTTTTACATTCATGTCGCCATCACGGCTGATGTAGTAAATTATAAAGCAAAATCATGAGGAAACTAGAGCAATACGACTGTGTCGCCAATATGCCTCCGCATTGTCCCACAACGGGTAGATGCCCTCATTCACTGTCCTAAAAATGAACAAGTTTGATTTCAATCCCTTCAGCTGTTTTCAAGTATCACATTTTCACCAGCCATGACAGGTTTCACATCGATCGTGAAGCGGTTTCCGAGAAGTATTTTTTTTTTTATTTGCATTTAATCCAAGATGGCTGCCATACCACGTGACCTATGACATCACAATTATCATAGAAAACATTCTGCATGGGTGTCACTCCTACCCTGAAAGTTTTATCTCAATCGGACATGAAGTTGCTGAGAAAAACGAGATTTATACGGACGGACGGACGGACGGACAACCTGAAAACACAATGCCTCCGCCCATCTTCGGATGCTCCACATAAAAAGGAGGGAATCATGGCAGCAAGAATGCAGCATATAACCGAAGCCTGCAAGTTTGTAGTGTGCATCATCTCAACACAAAGTAGAACACTGGATGGAATCAAGAGGTATGCTCACCGCCGTGCCAAGGAAGGACAAGATGGCATTACTGACGCGGATTAACATTAACATTCTCTGGGAGTTGGCAAGATGTTGGCATAGCCGAAAACTTTACACGGCTATTCCACACCATGCCAGTTTCCTCTGTTTCATGAGCTTCACCACTTCTGTTTGTGCGAAATCCAAGTTTCTGCAACTATCAGCATCCAAATACCGTACACGATGAACCAATATCATTATGTTTTTTCTTAACAAACTCCTCCATATTTTTAAAAACTGTCCCACAAATTTAAACTCAGGTGCACACTACCTGGATGAATGAGCTCCACCACCTCCACGTCATATTCTCCACAAATAAAAAAGAAGCCGAGATGGCTCTTTATCCATAAATTAGAAATTATTGTCTCCACCTGTTCTTGGTTGTTGGACATGGCTATGACATCACGCTCTATGTTCCATCTTTAAAAATCAAACAAACAGGTAACACATTTCAGGCAGCACAAGCTCGTGCCGGGATCACCTTGCACATCTTCAGTCTAATCACCATTACTAAGGTGGATGGAGGTTATGCTTGCACCTCTCTTTGTCTGTCTGTCAGTTTGTTTGTTGCCGTGCCTGTTTGTTTGTCTGTCTGTTTGTTTACTTGTATGTTTGTTTGTGTCTGTTTCTTTGTCTACTTGTTTTTCTGTCTGTTTGTTTGTTTTTCCGTTTGACTGTTTGTTGGTCTGTATGTGTGCATGTCAGTCTGTTTGTGTGTCTGTCTGTTTGTATGTGTCTGTCTGTTTGTTTGTCTGTCTGTTTGTGTGTCTGTCTGTTTGTGTGTCTGATGTACCAATGTTTGTTCAAGTTCGGTGACAAGAACAAGCCGAGAAGATTTTGATTCAGGTCTGGATCCAGATCCGGCCTATCAGTGGGATACAAAAAGTGAACTGTTCATCCTTGCGGAAGTATGCACTCCACCCAGTGCTGCACCGTTCTAGTTTGCATCTGTATTTAAATTAGGAAAAGGAGGAATAAGATTGCCTGTTTTTAGCTCACCTGGAACGAAGTTAAGGGGAGCTTATGCGATGGCGCATTGTCCGTACGTCCGTCCGTAAACACTTAAAA
>NC_136266.1:163076435-163141435 GCF_964187855.1 Myxine glutinosa | reverse complement strand
GCACAATGCAAATCAACCTCTGTAGCTTGATAAAGCTTGGAGAAAAAGAGGTCCAGCCGTATGTCTGACTCCTTCAGGGTGAGAGATTATGGAGTTATCGGAGTGTTTCAAGGCAGTGATTTGGGGTGTAGAAAATCAGATATAAAAACCAGGTTGTCACATCTGGATGTTATGCTTAAAGTGCAAACTTGTTCGTGCACATTGAGCATGACTATCGATTATACTACTGAGGAAGGATTTTCTTATCCCACAGCCAAAGCTTTTGTTGAGGGTTGAAGTGGGTTTTCAGGTTCAATTGAATCTATATAATAAAGCAGGACTTTGTCTGTCCGTCCCAGAAAAACAAAATAGTTGGTTTCCCAGTGGATGTCCTAAGGTGGGTGGGAGGTTTCATAAATTCCTCAATAAAATTATGATTTTGATGCTCTCTCCGCATGTAAACACATTCACGGGTTCAGCATTCACAGTTTCGCCATTTACTGGATGTGGAAACATTCGCTGGTTCGGTAAACCATGACATTGTTATCAGTTTCATCATCATCATTGAAGGTACATTGATTTTAAACAGTACTCCTCCTTTTAAAATTTAAACAGTCTATCATTTAAACAGTTTGGTAATGCACTCGCATAATGTGAAACCACGAAGCATTGCTTGTCGGTGGTATGGCCTCTGGTTTACCTGATTTGTCGAACATGGTGCAGCGAGCAATGTCTCCAGCCAATATGGTCCAACCTGGACATCCTACACACAAATTTCTCTGCTGCTTCAATCTTCTTTTCTGTAAGTTGCCCATCACCTAAGCCAGCAAGAAGGATATGGTGTTTGATGATGATGAAGGAAGATTGCTTTGCGTGATTGCTTATTAAAGATGGGGAGTCATATTTCTCCAGGGATGGGTATGTTGGATCTCCATATCTGTGTCTGGCCATCCACAGCCCTATGGGCCGCAAAGATCCCAGACGTGGCTTGTATAACGAGGACCCCATTGGAGATTTAATGGTGAAAAAATTGAATTAGTAGCTTTTAAACAAACATCATCAGTAAAAAACAAAAAACATCATCATTAGGGATGGGAGGGGTTTGAATGGAGGTGGGTAGAGATCTCTGTAACAGTTTGAATGATACAAACACAGGGCACATACTCCAGGGTATCAATGGAAAATTAATAAAAATGGCTTCCAGTGAATTTAAGTGACATACAGTATTTAACAAGCTTGGTATTGGCTTAATGATTAGGGTGGCTGGCTTGGGATCCTAGGGTCCTGAGTTTGAATCCCGGTCGGCCATTGGATTAACACCAGGTGGGGTTGACGAGGACTGTCATCCTTCCGAGATTGGCAAAATGAGTCTCGGTGTACTGGGAATCCACATCTGGTGTGGAGTAGTGCCCCCCAAGACTATGTAGCTTACAGATAGATTGCACGCATGTGCTTTCTATCAGCAACGGTCACCAGAAGAGGCTATGGAATGAATAATAATAACAGTATTTAACAGATGTATCACACACACCACACATTACTGCGAAGCAACTGTACGACATCAAACTTGTCATTTTGGCCCCGATCGGTAATTAGACGCAAGACTTTTGCAACTTCCGAGGTCGCTTAATTGAGGTTGCACAGGCATTTCAGTAAGGAAATAAGTGGTCGCAGGTCGCGTCAAGCGGGTGCTATTTTAATAAAGGATCGGTCCGAGAGATGTTCTTTTGGGAGGAACTTAGTGTTCCGTTAAAGGTAGACGGTCGCTCAAAACAAAGTGTCCGCAAGAGCAGGTTCGACAGAATACGCCCACATACACCAACAGGATTAAGCATTGTATGCATCATTTTTTCACTCACGTGGTGGCACTCCAGTGATGGAGTGCTCTTCGGTGGTGGTGATTTTAGTTTTTAATGTTTACATTGTGCGTTACATCGGTAATATACATTATAGCAGCAAAAATACAACTTTGAAACAGCACCTTTAAATCCAAAATGATAAAGCAATGATTGTTGCTGAAGTCAGCTTTAACAAACATCATAATTGCCCATCAAGAATCAGGGTTTTCGATATGGACTTTAATTGTTCTGCATTGTAATACAGAAGACAAAAAGACAATTAAAACACCACTTTTATTATTATTTATTTTGTTACGGAGGGGAAGATAAAAATTAAAACACTCCTTATTTGACATCTCCGGCGATTAGACCATTATCCCCCCACATATTTGAATTTACCCTGCGACATCATTTGTGAGGTGATGTTTTTCTATCTTCCAGCACCATAGCACATATATTATACACGTATTCCCGTTATCATCCATCTCCCTTGTTTTTTTGTTTTTTTTCAACGTTTGAGTTTAAAGTTGTGTAAGTAAGGTTAAAATACAGGGTTTATGAGTTTGCTAGTTTGAGAACCACTTTGGTCTCTCAATTCAACTGCACCAATACATATTTTAAACCTATGCACCACCGGAATGGAATACAATTTGTGGCCACAGTCAGCAGTGTTTCAGACAAATGTTGCTTGTATTCAGGAAAAAAAAAAATTACCCGTTTTTAACTCTGTCTTTGTGAAAGAGCTGAAAAGTATAACAAAGTTGGTCAAGAAGGTTGTATACAGAACAGTAGGGAAAGACGTGAGTGAAGTGGATTTGCGACATATTTTTAAAAAGCGCACTTCAAGGGTTAAATATCATTCATATTAAAATAACTTTTAATAAAATCCACAAAGATTTGGTCTTCATGACTTTTTCAGCCACCGTCGATCAGTTTGTAAATGTACTTACTGAACCCCAAAACATCCCTGCTCTTTTTCTCTTTCAAACGGAGAGGGTAACAAACACGAGCTGTGACAGTGCGGGGTCATGAAGGAAATTAGAGATAAGAGCTGAGAATCTGGTAAGGCGACTGAAAGCTCGGCCCAGAAGGTCTGCAGTAATCGTACAGGAATATTTCTGGAGAATCAAGAGAGTGAAGAGGTGGGTGTATTGAATTGAGAAAGTGCAGAGTGAATCCGAAACTGAAGCCGGGACTCCAGAGCATATCCTCGGTAATTATTCCTGCGGAGAAAAGGGTGGGGGTGTCAAAGGGGGTCTGCTCACAATTTAAATTATATATTAGACAGTGCCAAAAAGTGAATTACTTCTGCGTCTGCAAAAGAAAAAATGCACACTATTTCACCAAAAAAAAAAATAGAGGATGCAAAAATGCATAAAATACAAAATCGTATTTCAAGTGTTTTCAATTTATCAACTGGATAAACAAGCAAACAGAGATCGACAGACAAACAAACAAGAAGACGTCGTTTTGCACGATACTTGCAAAATCCACCCCTCCCCAAAATAAAATTTGCCATGGATACATCAAATTGCACATTTCATTGAGATTAAAATTGACGATCTTAATCAAAGCTAGGATCAATTGGATTAAAATTGCTGAATTTACAAGTTTAACCTTGAGTTGACCTTTGACCTTAAAATAGTTGGTTTCCCAATTCAGTGATGCACTGTGCAATTGCTATTTAATTTCTAAGTCAAGTGGATGAAAATTGATGATTTTGGAAGTTTGACCTTTGATGTTTTGACCTCAAAAATACTTGGGTTCCCAATTTAGTGACTCAAAATGCAAATGCTTTTCATTTTTCAAGTCAACTGGAAGAAAAATGGCAATTTTTGAGATTTGACCTCATGATGACCTTTGACCTCAAAATCAATAGGCTTCTTCCTTATGACCAACTCTACCATCTGGTGAAGTTTCATGAAGATCGGTTTAAAATTGTGACCTGAAGGCGATAGACAGACAGAAGGAATAACGCACAAGACCAACCAATATACTTGAAAAATCTTCGAATTTGCAAGTAATAAATCTGATATAAAACGAAAAACGGTTTTGGCAGCACCACCTCTTGTTTTGAACAATGCACCTTGTCAGATGAAAAGGCTCATTCGAAAATCCAAGATTTTTGTATCTCGTATTTTTATCATAATTGTTGGCTTTGGAAAACTGCTGCTAAAAATCTGCTAAAAGGAAAACTAACGTAACTCATGATTACCTTGCTATTCAGTACAAGGCAGATTCTAAATGATTTTAAATGTATAGAAAAAGAAAGTTACCCTGGAATTTGGTTATTCATTCTTTTGGCTCCTTCATTTTTCTTCATCATATCGTAAGTCATTTCATTTAGATTTTTCATTCGACCTAACAAGTTCGTTCCTGCTTAGCTCCTCACTCTATCACACAGTGCAACTCTTGCCTTGCTTCCTGCAGCAAAAGGATCGCTTCATCTCTCTTCCCCGCTGCAAAGGCCAAAAGGCTTAGCTCCCAAAGTGCATTGGGAATGAGGTAAGAATCTGAATCATTGCGCAGACGACGATCCCTGGGAAGAAGAAAAAGAAAATTACATGTAAAGCGAAAAAGCAAAAGATACAAAATAAAACAACCACTCCAACCTAACTCCAAAGCAAGTTGTTGTTATCGAATGCATATTGAACTGGGATTTGATTGTGCATTCAGTCCGCCAGTTACATCACTGATATAATTCTGACTTCAAGGTTGGATGGCAGTGGGTATAGGCCATTAAAGAGGCAAACAATGAATTGGGGGCATAACTATGTATACTTAGAGCAAAATAAAAGTTATAGGCAACAATATGTATGGTTAAATGTGATACAGCATAATTGATATACAGTACGTACTGGGAACGGACATGTTGAAAGCATTGAGTAGCGAGGGTAGATTCACCTAATTCCCTGAGACATGCTCCTTTGAGGAACATCACCAAGCATATATCACCTGGAGCTGTGCACATATGGGGTGAAAATGGTTGAAATAAAAACATTAGACATGAGGCAAAAAGACAAAGCAAATCAAAAAGGAATATATATATAAATATATATATATATAATTATATATATACTAGCAGAAGTACCCGGCATTGCCGGGCGGGGGAGGGGGGGGAGGGGAGGGGAACGGGGGGGGGGGGGGGGAGCGAGCCCCTTGGCAAAGTGAGCGATTTTTTTTTCATAGCGTCATAGCGTCATAGCGTTCATAGCGTCATAGCGTTCATAGCGTTTCATAGCGTCATAATGATTTTTTTTTTCATAGCGTCATAGCGTTCATAGCGTCATAGCGTTCATATCGTCATATCGTTCATAGCGTCATAGCGTTCATAGCGTCATAGCGTCATCACGTGATCGCTCTGAGCGAATCAGCGCCCACCTGCTCTGATTCCGTTGATTCCGTGCGCTGAAATGCGCTGAGGTAAATATGAATAAAAAATATGGATCGTCAAATATTTTGAGTTCGGCCATGTTCGTCCCAGGCTCAATGGCCATGTCTATGTCTATGCCAAATATCAAGCACGTAAGCCTCTCCGTTTAGGAGTCTATCGGTAACATTACACACACACACACACACACACACACACAAACTGTGTTTTATATATACTTACTTTTATATATACTTACTTACTTTTCCACGTGACTGTATATATATATATATATATATATATATATATATATATATATATATATATATATATATATATATATATATATATATATATATATATGTCAGCCATTGGGGTTTAAACCCCATGACTCAATTGAGTATAACATCTGAAATTATATATCGTGCTTCTGAAAACTGATTTGAACTCAGCTGCAGGCAGAGGCGAGTGGACAAAATGTGGTTTCGAGGCTCGACGTGCAGGGTGGATCCTTAGCCCAGTAAACAAGTCCTTGAATGTATGTGCCAAACAGTAGATAATATGCTCGCGACCCACGTACAGGGAAAACATGTCGCCAAACGCCTTCTTCACAAAGGGAATAATTAATTATATATCTTTGTAGTTTCTAGTATGTCTCCTAAAATCAAGGATGTAACCAACCTTGGAAAGAAATATAGACATTACATATCCTTGATTGTTATTGTATTCAGCACGTGTATCCAATCATTCATCTACCATTTAGCCTAGTGTATGAGAATATTTTCTTCGGCCTGCGCTCGGGTCTGATATGTTTAAATAAAGAGCCAAAAGGGCTCAGCCTATCCCATGCTTACATCTGTTTGTCCAAGTTTGGCCTTCTGTAGGAAGGGACAATGGGAGGTGTTGTCGTTATGGCCCAGGTTTTGCTATGTCTTTAACGCAGATTCTTGTCTGATATTTTGCTATAAATGAAATGCCTTTTTACTTATTTTTCAGCGAGTGTCTTGAGAAATTGCCCGCTGCGTGTTAGGCGGTGCATTCTTGAGCCTCGCTCCACACTGTGTGTTTGTAATCGATTTTATTAAACATTGTTGCTCTGATTCTTCTTCTTCTTCCTTCCCTTGAGGTCTTCGACCGACAATTTTGGTGTCAGGAGTGGGATCATCCAAGTGTGCAGACGAGGTGGACCCTCACGTTCCAGGTCGGGAAGGAGGCCTGCCGGCACCTAATTTGGGTAAGCATTTTTGCACATCGAAATTGAAGCCTCCTGCCTTGCTTTGGACGTGTGGACCTCTGTCGGCTGTACCACCTGGCTTGCATTCCGAACCATATTTAGTTTAAACCAGAGCAGCAGTGGGTAATGAATCGATTATACAGGGCGCGCGAGATAAGGAGGGATATCCCTCAGGTAAGCTTCCTGCGTGGGAAGCAGGTAGACCCATATGTGGGTGATAGATAATAGGTGTTAAGTTACTCCGGCGTGAGAACTGCGTTTAAGGTTAGGGATCGGGGGGCGACCCGATCTTAGGACTACCAGGAGGGACTAACCCAAGAAGGTAGGAAGAATGGGTAATAGGAAAGGAAAGGAGGGAGAGCCTTTGAAGAACACTCCAGCGTTTTATATGAAAAGAAATTATGGGTATGCTGCTTTGCAACCGAGCAAGGCATGGACTATATTGACCGAGGGTTTGAATACGCCTTGGCCAGAGGAAGGGTCATTTGCAATAGACAGGTTAGATGTGTTATATGGGGCTTTAGATGCCCTAGAGAAGAAGAAGAAGAGACTCCCACCTGATTCATGGAAGGTCTATAGTTGGTGGAAGGTGGAGGCCTTGAAGAGACAGGCAGCCTCCAGACAAGCGAGTTTGCGAGGAGAGTTGGGCAAATACCAGAATGAGCGCAAACAGGGTCGGAAGAAACAGGATAAACAGATGAAGGCGCTCGCAGCGCAGACAAGTCAGAGGCTAATGGTAGCCCGGATTAATTCCGATGAGAAGGAACAGGATGAGGAAGATGAAATCCCTGTTTCCTATTCCCCCCATGGTCCAGTCCCAGGATCTAAGGCACGTTCCCGACACCAGGGCGCTATAGGGGAAACAAATGGGAGACCCCCTAGAGTTCATAAGACCCCACAACCATCAGCCCCTCAAGTCGAGGACGATGGAGATAGCAGCACAGACACCCCGGGGTTTCCACCCCCGATAGGTCCAGGTCAGAAAGTTTACCCTTCACTAGTGGAGTATCAGGCACCAGTGCAACGTGCGATAGAAACAAAGGGAGTGTTCCCCATGCGATGCGTGGGAATAGACGCAAACGGCGTGGCAGTAAGGCAACGTGTGCCTTGGAAAGAATCTGATTTAACGGCCATGCAAAAGAGGGTTCAGGAAATGTTGATCGACCAACCTTTGGATATAGTAATATTGCTCCGTCACTGGATTACAGAGGATGCCCCAGATTGGAGAGATATTTGTCATTTGGGAGCATCTATATTGCCACCAAAGGTATGGGCAAAGGCTAAAACCCTTTCATTATGGCCAATAGATGACCCCATGGCTCGGAACCCACCCATGACCGGAAACGATTGGGACATTTTGAAAAATCATCTCCTGACCAACATTGGCAATGCGCTCGCACCACCTGGAGGGCCAGATTGGGGAAGAATTGGGAACATAAAACAGAAAGCAGGAGAGACTATCGGCGACTATCGAGAGAGAATAGAAAAAGCGATAGCTCGATGGGGCGGGTTAGGATTAATCCAAGTCGAGGACCTACCCGCTCCCCTGGTGAACAATTACCTAGTAGAAGGGCTTCGGCCCGCATTAAAAAAACAAGTGCATGCCGTCCTTTTCGGTTGGAAAGGAATGGGGACCAATGAATTATGTACAAAACTTGAACAATGTCCGGGCTCCTCTTCGGAGGAAAAAAAGGAAATTAAAGAAGAAATGTTGCAGATGTTAGTAAGGGAAAAATTGGCCCAGCAACAAACAACAAGAACAATGGGGAGCAAGAAGAAACAAAAGGGGGCAAAAATAATGGGAAGTGACAGTGAGAGTGAGTCAAGTGATGACGAGACACTCGGTCCGGCACTGCAGGCAGCTGTGATGCAAGTACTCCGGGAACCACAAGGGCCTAGTGGGCCAGGAAATCAGACGTGGAGACAACCCCAACAACTCCAACAACCCCAATGGGCTATTCCACCATGTTCTGTGCCAGGTCCCCCACCGGCCTATTGGCCACCACAAACACCCATGCCAGGATGGGCACCGCAATGGGGACTCTCCAATATGGGCCCCACCCCATGGGTTACCCCCAATTCGGGCATGCCATACGGGCCTTGTGCCCCAGTCCAACAAATGCCGAGGGGAGGGCAAGGGCGCCCACCTCCCTACAAAGGGGGGCGAAGGCCAAACCAACAGGGGGGTCCAGGACAGGGACCCCCAGGGAGAGGGGCATGCTTTGAATGTGGACAGATGGGCCACTGGAGACGGGATTGTCCAAATTGTCCAAGGGGACCACGAAGACCCCAGGGACAGCAAGGGCCGACATATGGAAACGCCTATTGACGGGACGAATGCGGGCCGCCAAAGGAATGTCCATTGATAACAATGACCCCAGATGAGGAACCGACCTTGACGTTAGATGTAAATGGACAACCACTAAAATTCTTAGTGGATACCGGTGCGACTCGCAGTTGTATCAATAAGGGACAACTACCTACTTTGAAACCGACACACAAAAGCGTCCAAATCCAGGGCGTTTCAGGAAAATTAGAAACTCTCCCCGTATCAAAGGAGACCCGAGTAATGTTCGGACCGCTAGAAGCTAAGCATGCATTTCTCATGACCACTACTGCCCCAACTAATTTACTAGGACGGGATTTGCTGTGTCGATTAGGTTGTGACATTGCGTGCACCAAGGAAGGTGTATACGTCGACGTCAGAGAATCGAACCGTGATTTGTTAATGATGGCATTGCAGCGCGCCAGCCCCACCGTGTATTGGTGGCGGTTGGAGGAAGGGGCTTTAGCAACATGGACCTACGTGATTGACACGATTGGCGCGCAAACGCAAGAAATTCGTGATTGGCTAGAAGAACACCACATAGCCACAAAATTGAAATATAATCCGCCGCATTGCACCGCATGTTATGACGCGACTGGAAGCGATGATTATTATTTAGACATGGTTGCGGCAGCTTTAGGGGAAACCTCTGATCTTCAATTATCACACATATGGATTGGCCGAGAAGGCATTGAGATTACGGTAACCTTGTCGCCACGCCAGAGATCAAAGGCTAAGTACCCCGAGGGGATGGTAGCGCATGTTACCCTTAGCACCGCCAGAGGATGGCCACCCGAGAGCATTGGATGGATGATGGACAGACTGCGGAAAACGCCAGTAAGGCGTCGATACAATGTTGAACACCGAACGGTCCATGTGTTGGACAACAATGAAGGGTTCATAATTAATTTGGCACCTCAAGACAGACGAGTTCGATTTGAGATGGTGGAACTGCCACCCAAAGCGGCACATATGGTCAGGGCGGTCCCCACGACTCCAGGGGACTCCGATGGATTGCTCGATACCGTCACCCCGTCACTATGGGCGCAACACGAGAATGAAGTAGGGCGCATTAAGAATGCACCTCCGTTGGTGATTCCAATTAAAGAAGGGTTACCTTTACCACACATTCGGCAGTACCCACTTCGGCACGAGGCTGACGCAGGCATTTTTCCGGTGATAGAATCACTCGTGCAGCAGGGAATAATAATCGAAACCAACAGCCCATGTAACTCCCCCATTTTCCCAGTGCCAAAACCAATGACAGGAAAGTGGCGCTTTGTGCAGGATATGCGAGAGATTAATAAAATAATTCAGGGTATTCATCCGGTTGTACCAAATGCAGAAGTTTTGATGACTTCCATTCCGCCAGATGCTACACATTTTACAGTCATAGACTTGTGTTCCGCCTTCTTTTCAGTGCCAATAGCTCCAGAGTCCCAGTATCTTTTCGCTTTCACCTTCCGGGGGAGACAATTCACCTGGACAGTGCTTCCGCAGGGTTTCGCAAATAGCCCCACCTTGTTTTCACGAGCGCTGCACCGCGATCTCGCAGATGTCCAATTGGAAGGCGGCTCGGTGCTGTTGCAGTACATCGACGACTTATTAATCTGCTCTCCATCCAAGGCAGCCTGCGAGACGGATTCACTAGCGCTGTTAAATGCGCTAGCCGAGAAAGGCCACAAAGTAGGCCGGGAAAAATTGCAATTTGTGCGGGAGATAGTTACATACTTGGGACACGCGATTTCGCATGGGAGACGCGAGCTCAACGCGAGCCGGGTCACGGCCATCATGGAAACCCCGTTGCCTCGTACACAAAGGGAGGTGTTGCGATTTTTGGGAATGGCAGGGTACTGTCGTACATGGATAATTGACTATGCGTTATTAGCAAAACCTCTATATGAGGCGACGAAAAACGACCAGCCACGGATGGTGAACTGGACGGACAATCGAATACGCTGCTACGAAGGACTCAAACGAGCCCTGATAACGGCCCCAACCTTAGGCCTTCCCGATTATAAAAAGGCCTTCACACTTTTCACCCATGCAGTAGGGGGTTTCGCGCAATCCGTGTTAACTCAGACTCATGGAGATAGGGAACGTCCAGTAGCCTATTTCAGCAAAAAGCTTGATGCGGTAGAACAAGGCTTTCCGCTGTACTTACAAGCCGTGGCGGCTGCCCGATACGCAGTTGAGCGGACGGCCGACATAGTTATGGGACATCCGGTCCTTTTACAGGTACCGCATTGCGTCCATACACTACTACAACAGCGAAACACACAGCATCTCACAGCCACTCGACTGATGCAATACGAAACGGCATTAATTATGGCACCCAACGTGACGGTGATGCGGTGTACCATTCTTAACCCAGCGACACTTTTGCCAACAAAGGAGGAGGGAATCCCGCACGTTTGCACGGACGTGGTCCAATTAATATCAACAGTAAGGCCTGACTTACAGGACACTCCGCTACAGGAAGCCGATCATACCTATTACGTCGATGGTTCAGCCAAACGGGCTTGGGACGGATCCCTGTTATCTGGGTACGCAGTATGCTCGGATACGGAGACGGTCGAAAGCGGCCGCCTCCCGCCCACCTGGTCAGCACAACAAGCTGAACTGTACGCACTCACGAGAGCGTGCGAAGTAAGCGAGGAAAAAGCAGTGACAATTTATACAGACTCGGCATACGCACACGGAGTGGTCCACGACAAAGGGGCCATATGGAAAATGAGAGGGTTCCTCACTTCAGCGGGAGCACTCATTAAAAATGGGGACTTAGTGCGAAATCTGCTTCATAGTATTATGCTTCCACGTGAAATAGCTGTAGTTAAATGCCGAGGTCACCAGCGTACAGACGACGCTGTGGCCCGTGGAAACGCCCGAGCCGACGAAGCAGCAGCACTAGCGGCAAACCAACAAGTTGGGTATAATATGCCAGTAGTTACGCGCAAACAGGGCACTAAAGCGACTGCCCAGACAGATGTTCCGACATCCGCACCTACAGAGTTCGATGTAATACAATTACAAGCCGCGGCCTCAAACGTAGAACATCAAAATTGGATTAAATTGGGAGCTCAGCGCCCTGCAGAAGGACAAATGTGGACGATTAATGACAAACCCGTGGCACCGCGAGCTTTATTGCCATGGTTGGCACGCATGGCGCATCAAAATGGCCATGTGTGCCATAGGGGGGTGATGAGGCAGGTCACTTCCACCTGGGCAGCACCAGGCCTTTCGACTGTGGTTACCATGGTCTGTCGCTCGTGCGCTATATGTCAACGGCATAATAGGGGGGCACCCCCCAGACGCCGCCACAACGTGGGTCACCCGGCTCCCGTCGGGCCGTTCTGTCATATCCAGTTCGATTTTTTCAATTTACCGCCTTGTATGTCCTTTAAGCATGTATTGGTAGTGGTGGACATGTTCACCAAGTGGGTGGAGGCCTACCCATGCGTCAGGGCTGACGCTATAACGGTGGCCAAGTGCCTTTTGCGGCACTTTATATGTCGATTCGGTGTCCCGCAGAAAGTGTCATCCGATCAGGGCGGGCACTTCACAGGTGACGTCATTAAAGCCGTGTTAAAGGCCTTGGGAGTGATACAGTCGTTCCACTGTGTTTACTGCCCGCAATCGGCGGGACTTGTAGAACGAACGAATGGCACACTGAAAGGTAAGTTGGCAAAGATTTGCGACGATACAGGCCTCAAGTGGCCGGAGGCCCTTCCGCTAGCGTTAATGAGCGTGCGCTCCACTCCAGGGCGCACCACTGGTCTCTCTCCGCACGAGATATTAATGGGTCGGCCCATGAGTTTGCCGGTATCGGCGCCAGTGGATATGGCAGCCCTTGAATTACCTATCATGGATGACATGCTTCTAAAGTTTTGCATAGGTTTGTCCCATGTGGCACGCAGCATACATGAACGCGTTCGGGAGGCCCTGCCGGAGCCAACAAGCAAGCCTATCCACACCTTCGAGGCAGGAGATTACGTGCTGGTGAAGCATTTCACCCGTAAGACTGCGCTCGAACCAAGGTGGACGGGGCCATACCAAGTTCTTTTGATCACACCAACAGCGGTGTTTTGTGAGGGCAAGTCGTCCTGGGTACATGCCACACATTGTAAGTTGGCCATACCCACAAACACAGACACCTCAAACGCACCACCACAGATCGAGGATGCTGCACCACCGCCTGTTAGGGGTGGCAATCACACTTAGTTTAATATACCGCTTTGCCAGCACTGCACCTGCCGCGTCACGCCTCAAGTGGGGGGACACGAGGGCATGGGCGAACACGGAGACATATGCATATGGCGACCAAACCATTAAGGTCTACCGGCAGAGAGTTATCTGGGGCCAGGGGCTAAAACAGGTGTCTGCAACAGGTGCATGGGATGCTAAGAGAGGTATTAGAGGACATTGGATTGACTTTAAATTGAAATGAAAATTGAAAGGGTGGATTAGGAAAATGAATTTGTTCAAATAATCGTGGCATCTGTGGGATGCAACAATTTTGTGCCAGAATAGTGTATGGGAGCCGTCATCTGGGAAGCGTCGTTAAATGGCAGTAGGTTTAGACAGATATTGAAAGGGTTCGTGCAATGTCATTTTGGGGCTTATGGCTCGCCATTGTCTGTCGGCCAGTTATGGTGGGCAGAGGGAAGAGGGAGTGATACTGCTCTGGCCTCTTGCTCGGCAGAATTGAGTATTGCTGGTTTTACCCCTGTTCAAAATTGAGCTCTCGAGAGCTGATTAACATTAGGATGCATCTCTCAAGGGACCCCTGGGTGGTCTCGAGAGCTGAGGTGTGAAATATGATGACGTTGTCTTATGGACACTTTGTGAGTGGCTAGACACGTGCCTGAAAGGGGAAATTGTATTCATAACTCATGTGGGTTGTGTCTGAAGAAAAGGTTTAAAGGGAAGTGTGAAGAAGGTCATGGAAAGTGCAAAGATGATTGGAGTGGAAAGTCGACTCAGATGGATTACTTGTCAATGACAGGTGACTGCAGGAATTGATGAGAAAGTGGAGGGAAAGGTATAAAAAGTTAATGGAAAAGACAGGAAATAAAGAAAAGTGGTTAGTTATGGACTGTTGTTTCGTGATAAGAAGGTGATACAAGGGGTTGGCTTGCACTGGGGGGAAATGGTTGGTAAATCATGTATTATTAGATGTAGGGAAGATGATTAAAAGGAAGGTATTTTCGGAAATTGGTGAAAGTAAATATGGCATTCGAATTTCCAGACACGACACAGGAAATGCGGCTATGAATAAGCCAACCATCTGAGAGATAAGGTAACTAAATGCCAATTGGTGGGACGGGGGGCTAGGAATTTGACCATGGTGTGTGTAAGAAAGTATTTTACAGGATGGAAAGTGAAGAAGCCGCCGACAACGACTATGGTTCTGACCACAAAGGCCGTCGACCTGAATGGGCCCTTCAACAAGGCAGTTGTGACCAGCGCTCCAGAAAATTGTATTGAATTTTGTGATGACTGTGATACTTGTGTTGATCCCATGTGGGAACTGGCTGCTGCCTGTATTGATTTTTGTGATGACTGTGATACTTGTGTGGCAAGAGGAGGTGGCTTTAGGGATCTATGATTCCTGGCTTGAAATCGATGAACCTATTGATGCTTGGGATTCTGATAATGATGATTTTAGTTGGGATGATTATACCTGTGATTTAGAAAGTGTAGGTTCTTTTAAAGGTTATTGCTATTATGCCAGCAGTAAGGAGCGGATGGCAAACATGTATCCGGAAGAACCACCCTCACCACCACTTACACCACCCAGCAATCACATGTACAAAGCTTGATGGCATTGGACGTCGATTGTTTGCCCTAATTCGCGAGGACCACGCCTGCATAAAGAGGGCCCCTAAATCTGGCTGGCAACCGGGTCGCACCTATGCCGCTGCGAGGGTGGATTCGGAATCCGGCCGGGCGGCAGCAATCTCTTAACCAGGCGCCGTCGTCGCGAATTATGGCTAACAATTCATACGTTGAATGTTAGACGGCCAGTTAGGGCCGATATCTTTCTTGAGCATGCGTGACGCTGTATCGCGCCTGGCATGTGACTAATTGGGATGCTGACCACTGGGATATACGGTGTCTTTCCAAGGAGGTGTCTTGTAAAGACAAAGGAAGGAACTGTCAGCCATTGGGGTTTAAACCCCATGACTCAATTGAGTATAACATCTGAAATTATATATCGTGCTTCTGAAAACTGATTTGAACTCAGCTGCAGGCAGAGGCGAGTGGACAAAATGTGGTTTCGAGGCTCGACGTGCAGGGTGGATCCTTAGCCCAGTAAACAAGTCCTTGAATGTATGTGCCAAACAGTAGATAATATGCTCGCGACCCACGTACAGGGAAAACATGTCGCCAAACGCCTTCTTCACAAAGGGAATAATTAATTATATATCTTTGTAGTTTCTAGTATGTCTCCTAAAATCAAGGATGTAACCAACCTTGGAAAGAAATATAGACATTACATATCCTTGATTGTTATTGTATTCAGCACGTGTATCCAATCATTCATCTACCATTTAGCCTAGTGTATGAGAATATTTTCTTCGGCCTGCGCTCGGGTCTGATATGTTTAAATAAAGAGCCAAAAGGGCTCAGCCTATCCCATGCTTACATCTGTTTGTCCAAGTTTGGCCTTCTGTAGGAAGGGACAATGGGAGGTGTTGTCGTTATGGCCCAGGTTTTGCTATGTCTTTAGCGTAGATTCTTGTCTGATATTTTGCTATAAATGAAATGCCTTTTTACTTATTTTTCAGCGAGTGTCTTGAGAAATTGCCCGCTGCGTGTTAGGCGGTGCATTCTTGAGCCTCGCTCCACACTGTGTGTTTGTAATCGATTTTATTAAACATTGTTGCTCTGATTCTTCTTCTTCTTCCTTCCCTTGAGGTCTTCGACCGACAATTTTGGTGTCAGGAGTGGGATCATCCAACTGTGCAGACGAGGTGGACCCTCACGTTCCAGGTCAGGAAGGAGGCCTGCCGGCACCTAATTTGGGTAAGCATTTTTGCACATCGAAATTGAAGCCTCCTGCCTTGCTTTGGACGTGTGGACCTCTGTCGGCTGTACCACCTGGCTTGCATTCCGAACCATATTTAGTTTAAACCAGAGCAGCAGTGGGTAATGAATCGATTATACAGGGCGCGCGAGATAAGGAGGGATATCCCTCAGGTAAGCTTCCTGCGTGGGAAGCAGGTAGACCCATATGTGGGTGATAGATAATAGGTGTTAAGTTACTCCGGCGTGAGAACTGCGTTTAAGGTTAGGGATCGGGGGGCGACCCGATCTTAGGACTACCAGGAGGGACTAACCCAAGAAGGTAGGAAGAATGGGTAATAGGAAAGGAAAGGAGGGAGAGCCTTTGAAGAACACTCCAGCGTTTTATATGAAAAGAAATTATGGGTATGCTGCTTTGCAACCGAGCAAGGCATGGACTATATTGACCGAGGGTTTGAATACGCCTTGGCCAGAGGAAGGGTCATTTGCAATAGACAGGTTAGATGTGTTATATGGGGCTTTAGATGCCCTAGAGAAGAAGAAGAAGAGACTCCCACCTGATTCATGGAAGGTCTATAGTTGGTGGAAGGTGGAGGCCTTGAAGAGACAGGCAGCCTCCAGACAAGCGAGTTTGCGAGGAGAGTTGGGCAAATACCAGAATGAGCGCAAACAGGGTCGGAAGAAACAGGATAAACAGATGAAGGCGCTCGCAGCGCAGACAAGTCAGAGGCTAATGGTAGCCCGGATTAATTCCGATGAGAAGGAACAGGATGAGGAAGATGAAATCCCTGTTTCCTATTCCCCCCATGGTCCAGTCCCAGGATCTAAGGCACGTTCCCGACACCAGGGCGCTATAGGGGAAACAAATGGGAGACCCCCTAGAGTTCATAAGACCCCACAACCATCAGCCCCTCAAGTCGAGGACGATGGAGATAGCAGCACAGACACCCCGGGGTTTCCACCCCCGATAGGTCCAGGTCAGAAAGTTTACCCTTCACTAGTGGAGTATCAGGCACCAGTGCAACGTGCGATAGAAACAAAGGGAGTGTTCCCCATGCGATGCGTGGGAATAGACGCAAACGGCGTGGCAGTAAGGCAACGTGTGCCTTGGAAAGAATCTGATTTAACGGCCATGCAAAAGAGGGTTCAGGAAATGTTGATCGACCAACCTTTGGATATAGTAATATTGCTCCGTCACTGGATTACAGAGGATGCCCCAGATTGGAGAGATATTTGTCATTTGGGAGCATCTATATTGCCACCAAAGGTATGGGCAAAGGCTAAAACCCTTTCATTATGGCCAATAGATGACCCCATGGCTCGGAACCCACCCATGACCGGAAACGATTGGGACATTTTGAAAAATCATCTCCTGACCAACATTGGCAATGCGCTCGCACCACCTGGAGGGCCAGATTGGGGAAGAATTGGGAACATAAAACAGAAAGCAGGAGAGACTATCGGCGACTATCGAGAGAGAATAGAAAAAGCGATAGCTCGATGGGGCGGGTTAGGATTAATCCAAGTCGAGGACCTACCCGCTCCCCTGGTGAACAATTACCTAGTAGAAGGGCTTCGGCCCGCATTAAAAAAACAAGTGCATGCCGTCCTTTTCGGTTGGAAAGGAATGGGGACCAATGAATTATGTACAAAACTTGAACAATGTCCGGGCTCCTCTTTGGAGGAAAAAAAGGAAATTAAAGAAGAAATGTTGCAGATGTTAGTAAGGGAAAAATTGGCCCAGCAACAAACAACAAGAACAATGGGGAGCAAGAAGAAACAAAAGGGGGCAAAAATAATGGGAAGTGACAGTGAGAGTGAGTCAAGTGATGACGAGACACTCGGTCCGGCACTGCAGGCAGCTGTGATGCAAGTACTCCGGGAACCACAAGGGCCTAGTGGGCCAGGAAATCAGACGTGGAGACAACCCCAACAACTCCAACAACCCCAATGGGCTGTTCCACCATGTTCTGTGCCAGGTCCCCCACCGGCCTATTGGCCACCACAAACACCCATGCCAGGATGGGCACCGCAATGGGGACCCTCCAATATGGGCCCCACCCCATGGGTTACCCCCAATTCGGGCATGCCATACGGGCCTTGTGCCCCAGTCCAACAAATGCCGAGGGGAGGGCAAGGGCGCCCACCTCCCTACAAAGGGGGGCGAAGGCCAAACCAACAGGGGGGTCCAGGACAGGGACCCCCAGGGAGAGGGGCATGCTTTGAATGTGGACAGATGGGCCACTGGAGACGGGATTGTCCAAATTGTCCAAGGGGACCACGAAGACCCCAGGGACAGCAAGGGCCGACATATGGAAACGCCTATTGACGGGACGAATGCGGGCCACCAAAGGAATGTCCATTGATAACAATGACCCCAGATGAGGAACCGACCTTGACGTTAGATGTAAATGGACAACCACTAAATTTCTTAGTGGATACCGGTGCGACTCGCAGTTGTATCAATAAGGGACAACTACCTACTTTGAAACCGACACACAAAAGCATCCAAATCCAGGGCGTTTCAGGAAAATTAGAAACTCTCCCCGTATCAAAGGAGACCCGAGTAATGTTCGGACCGCTAGAAGCTAAGCATGCATTTCTCATGACCACTACTGCCCCAACTAATTTACTAGGACGGGATTTGCTGTGTCGATTAGGTTGTGACATTGCGTGCACCAAGGAAGGTGTATACGTCGACGTCAGAGAATCGAACCGTGATTTGTTAATGATGGCATTGCAGCGCGCCAGCCCCACCGTGTATTGGTGGCGGTTGGAGGAAGGGGCTTTAGCAACATGGACCTACATGATTGACACGATTGGCGCGCAAACGCAAGAAATTCGTGATTGGCTAGAAGAACACCACATAGCCACAAAATTGAAATATAATCCGCCGCATTGCACCGCATGTTATGACGCGACTGGAAGCGATGATTATTATTTAGACATGGTTGCGGCAGCTTTAGGGGAAACCTCTGATCTTCAATTATCACACATATGGATTGGCCGAGAAGGCATTGGGATTACGGTAACCTTGTCGCCACGCCAGAGATCAAAGGCTAAGTACCCCGAGGGGATGGTAGCGCATGTTACCCTTAGCACCGCCAGAGGATGGCCACCCGAGAGCATTGGATGGATGATGGACAGACTGCGGAAAACGCCAGTAAGGCATCGATACAATGTTGAACACCGAACGGTCCATGTGTTGGACAACAATGAAGGGTTCATAATTAATTTGGCACCTCAAGACAGACGAGTTCGATTTGAGATGGTGGAACTGCCACCCAAAGCGGCACATATGGTCAGGGCGGTCCCCACGACTCCAGGGGACTCCGATGGATTGCTCGATACCGTCACCCCGTCACTATGGGCGCAACACGAGAATGAAGTAGGGCGCATTAAGAATGCACCTCCGTTGGTGATTCCAATTAAAGAAGGGTTACCTTTACCACACATTCGGCAGTACCCACTTCGGCACGAGGCTGACGCAGGCATTTTTCCGGTGATAGAATCACTCGTGCAGCAGGGAATAATAATCGAAACCAACAGCATATGTAACTCCCCCATTTTCCCAGTGCCAAAACCAATGACAGGAAAGTGGCGCTTTGTGCAGGATATGCGAGAGATTAATAAAATAATTCAGGGTATTCATCCGGTTGTACCAAATGCAGAAGTTTTGATGACTTCCATTCCGCCAGATGCTACACATTTTACAGTCATAGACTTGTGTTCCGCCTTCTTTTCAGTGCCAATAGCTCCAGAGTCCCAGTATCTTTTCGCTTTCACCTTCCGGGGGAGACAATTCACCTGGACAGTGCTTCCGCAGGGTTTCGCAAATAGCCCCACCTTGTTTTCACGAGCGCTGCACCGCGATCTCGCAGATGTCCAATTGGAAGGCGGCTCGGTGCTGTTGCAGTACATCGACGACTTATTAATCTGCTCTCCATCCAAGGCAGCCTGCGAGACGGATTCACTAGCGCTGCTAAATGCGCTAGCCGAGAAAGGCCACAAAGTAGGCCGGGAAAAATTGCAATTTGTGCGGGAGATAGTTACATACTTGGGACACGCGATTTCGCATGGGAGACGCGAGCTCAACGCGAGCCGGGTCACGGCCATCATGGAAACCCCGTTGCCTCGTACACAAAGGGAGGTGTTGCGATTTTTGGGAATGGCAGGGTACTGTCGTACATGGATAATTGACTATGCGTTATTAGCAAAACCTCTATATGAGGCGACGAAAAACGACCAGCCACGGATGGTGAACTGGACGGACAATCGAATACGCTGCTACGAAGGACTCAAACGAGCCCTGATAACGGCCCCAACCTTAGGCCTTCCCGATTATAAAAAGGCCTTCACACTTTTCACCCATGCAGTAGGGGGATTCGCGCAATCCGTGTTAACTCAGACTCATGGAGATAGGGAACGTCCAGTAGCCTATTTCAGCAAAAAGCTTGATGCGGTAGAACAAGGCTTTCCGCTGTGCTTACAAGCCGTGGCGGCTGCCCGATACGCAGTTGAGCGGACGGCCGACATAGTTATGGGACATCCGGTCCTTTTACAGGTACCGCATTGCGTCCATACACTACTACAACAGCGAAACACACAGCATCTCACAGCCACTCGACTGATGCAATACGAAACGGCATTAATTATGGCACCCAACGTGACGGTGATGCGGTGTACCATTCTTAACCCAGCGACACTTTTGCCAACAAAGGAGGAGGGAATCCCGCACGTTTGCACGGACGTGGTCCAATTAATATCAACGGTAAGGCCTGACTTACAGGACACTCCGCTACAGGAAGCCGATCATACCTATTACGTCGATGGTTCAGCCAAACGGGCTTGGGACGGATCCCTGTTATCTGGGTACGCAGTATGCTCGGATACGGAGACGGTCGAAAGCGGCCGCCTCCCGCCCACCTGGTCAGCACAACAAGCTGAACTGTACGCACTCACGAGAGCGTGCGAAGTAAGCGAGGAAAAAGCAGTGACAATTTATACAGACTCGGCATACGCACACGGAGTGGTCCACGACAAAGGGGCCATATGGAAAATGAGAGGGTTCCTCACTTCAGCGGGAGCACTCATTAAAAATGGGGACTTAGTGCGAAATCTGCTTCATAGTATTATGCTTCCACGTGAAATAGCTGTAGTTAAATGCCGAGGTCACCAGCGTACAGACGACGCTGTGGCCCGTGGAAACGCCCGAGCCGACGAAGCAGCAGCACTAGCGGCAAACCAACAAGTTGGGTATAATATGCCAGTAGTTACGCGCAAACAGGGCGCTAAAGCGACTGCCCAGACAGACGTTCCGACATCCGCACCTACAGAGTTCGATGTAATACAATTACAAGCCGCGGCCTCAAACGTAGAACATCAAGATTGGATTAAATTGGGAGCTCAGCGCCCTGCAGAAGGACAAATGTGGACGATTAATGACAAACCCGTGGCACCGCGAGCTTTATTGCCATGGTTGGCACGCATGGCGCATCAAAATGGCCATGTGTGCCATAGGGGGGTGATGAGGCAGGTCACTTCCACCTGGGCAGCACCAGGCCTTTCGACTGTGGTTACCATGGTCTGTCGCTCGTACGCTATATGTCAACGGCATAATAGGGGGGCACCCCCCAGACGCCGCCACAACGTGGGTCACCCGGCTCCCGTCGGGCCGTTCTGTCATATCCAGTTCGATTTTTTCAATTTACCGCCTTGTATGTCCTTTAAGCATGTATTGGTAGTGGTGGACATGTTCACCAAGTGGGTGGAGGCCTACCCATGCGTCAGGGCTGACGCTATAACGGTGGCCAAGTGCCTTTTGCGGCACTTTATATGTCGATTCGGTGTCCCGCAGAAAGTGTCATCCGATCAGGGCGGGCACTTCACAGGTGACGTCATTAAAGCCGTGTTAAAGGCCTTGGGAGTGATACAGTCGTTCCACTGTGTTTACTGCCCGCAATCGGCGGGACTTGTAGAACGAACGAATGGCACACTGAAAGGTAAGTTGGCAAAGATTTGCGACGAGACAGGCCTCAAGTGGCCGGAGGCCCTTCCGCTAGCGTTAATGAGCGTGCGCTCCACTCCAGGGCGCACCACTGGTCTCTCTCCGCACGAGATATTAATGGGTCGGCCCATGAGTTTGCCGGTATCGGCGCCAGTGGATATGGCAGCCCTTGAATTACCTATCATGGATGACATGCTTCTAAAGTTTTGCATAGGTTTGTCCCATGTGGCACGCAGCATACATGAACGCGTTCGGGAGGCCCTGCCGGAGCCAACAAGCAAGCCTATCCACACCTTCGAGGCAGGAGATTACGTGCTGGTGAAGCATTTCACCCGTAAGACTGCGCTCGAACCAAGGTGGACGGGGCCATACCAAGTTCTTTTGATCACACCAACAGCGGTGTTTTGTGAGGGCAAGTCGTCCTGGGTACATGCCACACATTGTAAGTTGGCCATACCCACAAACACAGACACCTCAAACGCACCACCACAGATCGAGGATGCTGCACCACCGCCTGTTAGGGGTGGCAATCACACTTAGTTTAATATACCGCTTTGCCAGCACTGCACCTGCCGCGTCACGCCTCAAGTGGGGGGACACGAGGGCATGGGCGAACACGGAGACATATGCATATGGCGACCAAACCATTAAGGTCTACCGGCAGAGAGTTATCTGGGGCCAGGGGCTAAAACAGGTGTCTGCAACAGGTGCATGGGATGCTAAGAGAGGTATTAGAGGACATTGGATTGACTTTAAATTGAAATTAAAATTGAAAGGGTGGATTAGGAAAATGAATTTGTTCAAATAATCGTGGCATCTGTGGGATGCAACAATTTTGTGCCAGAATAGTGTATGGGAGCCGTCATCTGGGAAGCGTCGTTAAATGGCAGTAGGTTTAGACAGATATTGAAAGGGTTCGTGCAATGTCATTTTGGGGCTTATGGCTCGCCATTGTCTGTCGGCCAGTTATGGTGGGCAGAGGGAAGAGGGAGTGATACTGCTCTGGCCTCTTGCTCGGCAGAATTGAGTATTGCTGGTTTTACCCCTGTTCAAAATTGAGCTCTCGAGAGCTGATTAACATTAGGATGCATCTCTCAAGGGACCCCTGGGTGGTCTCGAGAGCTGAGGTGTGAAATATGATGACGTTGTCTTATGGACACTTTGTGAGTGGCTAGACACGTGCCTGAAAGGGGAAATTGTATTCATAACTCATGTGGGTTGTGTCTGAAGAAAAGGTTTAAAGGGAAGTGTGAAGAAGGTCATGGAAAGTGCAAAGATGATTGGAGTGGAAAGTCGACTCAGATGGATTACTTGTCAATGACAGGTGACTGCAGGAATTGATGAGAAAGTGGAGGGAAAGGTTATAAAAAGTTAATGGAAAAGACAGGAAATAAAGAAAAGTGGTTAGTTATGGACTGTTGTTTCGTGATAAGAAGGTGATACAAGGGGTTGGCTTGCACTGGGGGGAAATGGTTGGTAAATCATGTATTATTAGATGTAGGGAAGATGATTAAAAGGAAGGTATTTTCGGAAATTGGTGAAAGTAAATATGGCATTCGAATTTCCAGACACGACACAGGAAATGCGGCTATGAATAAGCCAACCATCTGAGAGATAAGGTAACTAAATGCCAATTGGTGGGACGGGGGGCTAGGAATTTGATCATGGTGTGTGTAAGAAAGTATTTTTCAGGATGGACGATGAAGAAATCGCCGTCGGAAGACCATGATCTTGACCACAGAGGCCGTCGACCTGAATGGGCCCTTCAACAAGGCAGTTGTGACCAGCGCTCCAGAAAATTGTATTGAATTTTGTGATGACTGTGATACTTGTGTTGATCCCATGTGGGAACTGGCTGCTGCCTGTATTGATTTTTGTGATGACTGTGATACTTGTGTGGCAAGAGGAGGTGGCTTTAGGGATCTATGATTCCTGGCTTGAAATCGATGAACCTATTGATGCTTGGGATTCTGATAATGATGATTTTAGTTGGGATGATTATACCTGTGATTTAGAAAGTGTAGGTTCTTTTAAAGGTTATTGCTATTATGCCAGCAGTAAGGAGCGGATGGCAAACATGTATCCGGAAGAACCACCCTCACCACCACTTACACCACCCAGCAATCACATGTACAAAGCTTGATGGCATTGGACGTCGATTGTTTGCCCTAATTCGCGAGGACCACGCCTGCATAAAGAGGGCCCCTAAATCTGGCTGGCAACCGGGTCGCACCTATGCCGCTGCGAGGGTGGATTCGGAATCCGGCCGGGCGGCAGCAATCTCTTAACCAGGCGCCGTCGTCGCGAATTATGGCGAACAATTCATACGTTGAATGTTAGACGGCCAGTTAGGGCCGATATCTTTCTTGAGCATGCGTGACGCTGTATCGCGCCTGGCATGTGACTAATTGGGATGCTGACCACTGGGATATACGGTGTCTTTCCAAGGAGGTGTCTTGTAAAGACAAAGGAAGGAACTGTCAGCCATTGGGGTTTAAACCCCATGACTCAATTGAGTATAACATCTGAAATTATATATCGTGCTTCTGAAAACTGATTTGAACTCAGCTGCAGGCAGAGGCGAGTGGACAAAATGTGGTTTCGAGGCTCGACGTGCAGGGTGGATCCTTAGCCCAGTAAACAAGTCCTTGAATGTATGTGCCAAACAGTAGATAATATGCTCGCGACCCACGTACAGGGAAAACATGTCGCCAAACGCCTTCTTCACAAAGGGAATAATTAATTATATATCTTTGTAGTTTCTAGTATGTCTCCTAAAATCAAGGATGTAACCAACCTTGGAAAGAAATATAGACATTACATATCCTTGATTGTTATTGTATTCAGCACGTGTATCCAATCATTCATCTACCATTTAGCCTAGTGTATGAGAATATTTTCTTCGGCCTGCGCTCGGGTCTGATATGTTTAAATAAAGAGCCAAAAGGGCTCAGCCTATCCCATGCTTACATCTGTTTATCCAAGTTTGGCCTTCTGTAGGAAGGGACAATGGGAGGTGTTGTCGTTATGGCCCAGGTTTTGCTATGTCTTTAGCGCAGATTCTTGTCTGATATTTTGCTATAAATGAAATGCCTTTTTACTTATTTTTCAGCGAGTGTCTTGAGAAATTGCCCGCTGCGTGTTAGGCGGTGCATTCTTGAGCCTCGCTCCACACTGTGTGTTTGTAATCGATTTTATTAAACATTGTTGCTCTGATTCTTCTTCTTCTTCCTTCCCTTGAGGTCTTCGACCGACATGTGTATATATATATATATATATATATATATATATATATATATATATATATATATATATATATATATATATATATATATATACGCACATTCGTGGCCAAACATAATGCACGCTTGCACTTTTTTCAAATAATTCACATTGAGATGGACTTGTAGCTTTGAGATTGTCCATGCTTGGCTACAATCTTGCGTCTCACCTCCTCAGACAATTCTCTGGTTTTCTTTCTTTTCTCCATGCTCATTGTGGTGCACACAGTGACACAACACAGCAGAATGATTCCTTTTCTCTATAAAAACTGATTGAATGAGTGATTTTTATATTGCAGCACCTGCAACTCACCACAGGTGAGTTCAATTCCAAAGTAAAGGAGAATCACCTGCTTGAAATCTAATTGTTTATAACAACTTCTAAAAGGTGCCAATATTTTCTGCGCCATTTTAGGATTTGTGTGGAATAAGCTAAGATTTAGTAAATTTTCCAGCTATTTTTGTTTTGTTCCACTGCAAACCAAAGAAATACATTTGTGGATACCAAAAGATATTTTAATTTCAACAATTTTCAGGAAGAAATGGAGCATTATTTGAAAAAAGTGCAAGGGTGCCAATATTTTTGGCCAGGACTGTATATACAGAAATATGTATATAGCCTTCAGAAAGTATTAACACCCTTTGACTTTTTCACATTTTGTTGTTACATCCTGAATTAAAAATGGAATAAACTGAGATTTAAAAAAATCACTGCTGTACACATAATACCCCATAATGTCAAAGTGGGAATTTTTTTTTTTAGAAACTCTTACAAAATAATTTTACTGTATATCTCGCGGGTTATGCGGTGATTGCCAAGTGAGACATAATCCGTGGCTGATGTTCTCCCTTGAGGTCAGGAAATACCATTTTCATATATGTTGGATAAAATAGATGCTTCTGGCTTTTAGTTGCAGACAGAACTGCCCGCAGCAAACAGTCAGTGTGTTAGGTGCTCCACTGCTACCTACATTATTAGTCATTCAATAAATGTGTTTATGGAGAGCACTAGCCTTAAAAGACTGTCTTAAAAAAAAAAATCTAACATTAATACGAATCTCGGGATGTGCACATTGGCCCCACAGCCAAAATACACAGTCCAAAAAAAAGCTTGTCAAACTCGTATAAGAATGTACTGAAGCCCAAAGGTCAAAACGCATGGTAAAACACGCACGTATACCTGAGGCAATTGGGCCAAAATGCGTGGTCATATCATAAGCAATGGGGATCACTGGTTCTTTTATGAAGCTGCCTTTTAAAATAAAGAAAGTATAAAATAATTTGACTTTATAACAGTCTATCTGACCGTCGTCATCTTCTTAAATGTCAAATAGTATCTCTTCTCTGGAAAAGTGACGGTGAACTCTCATGCCACATCAGCATTTGCTGATACCGTGCGGGTAGCAGTGCAGCAGCTAACACAATGCTCGATGCTTTGGGTGGTTCTTTGCGTTTCACTGACACATGAACCCCTGTGGAATGGTGACGATGAACCCCCGTGTGATGTCAGCACTTGTTGCAGGGTCCTGACCAACAGAGGGTGACTGCCGCCCATCCTCCCTGTTTAGTTACCCATTATTATGCAGACAATTCAAAGATAACTGCCCAAAATTGAAAACTATGCAGACAGTAATGAAACAAACAAAATGTGCAAAATCAAAAAACAAATTAAAAGAGAAAATAAAAATTACAAGAAGAAGACGGTAGAGATTTGAGTTTGCTGTCCACAGTTTCCAGGATGGCCGCAGCAAGGGTTGGCTGCCTCCCAAGCACATCAAAGCCATTCCATATGTACATCATTTCCTAGAATGGCGGGATAAAATTTTTGGTTGAGGGAGGGAGAGGAGAAGGAGACAGAGAGATTTCGATAAAATGTAAACGAGTATTGATGAGGGCAAAAGCAAACACACATGGCCACACAAGGGATGCTTAAAAAGGTAGAGGAACACATTCTTATCAACTTGCAAGTATTCGTGTTCTGTGCTATTAATCCCATTAAGTGGACATTGCTTGTTGTTTTACAGTGAAATGCAGATGATTTTGACAACATACAATGAAGGGTTTTGCAATTTTTGAGGAGCGGCACCATCAATTTTTTTTATGTAAAAAAGGTGCCAGCTCCATAGAGAGCAAAGTGCACGTGTCGTGCTTGGTGGAGAACATCATTCTGAATGAAATGAATGAATGATCTTTTTTTTTTAAGGCAATTTTTCCCCACTAGAGCGGGGGTTAGCCTTGCAGGCTCCATGACCTCATGGGGCCCTGTTTGAGGCAATGTTTTTATGGCCGGATGCCCTTCCTGACGCCAACCCTTAGTCGCCTCTTACGATGCGCAGGAATACAGTGTACCTATTCTAAACCGCGGTACACACCGGGATCATTCATCCCAGCAAGCTGGTACTCAATTTGCCGACCTCGGAAGGATGACAGGCTGAATCAACCCCCCTGGCATTAATTCAGCAATCGACCGGGATTCGAACCCAGGATCCTAGGATCCCAAGCCGGCACCCTAACCGCTAAGCCAACACCAGGCTACACCAGGAGAACATCATTCTACAGGAGTAAAATAGGTGGCTGACATTAAGCCGAGATGCGAGTCCCTTGAAGACGACCACTGGTAACGATGGCTACAGATGCGACCAGATTGGAATCCATGCATTGGAAAAGAAGAGAATTTGCACCCAAAAATATGGCAAGATCATGGCTTCAATGTTCTCGGAAAGCAAGGGCCTCCTGCTGATCAACGCTGTCTGGCTTACCAAACTATAAGCTCAGGTGAATATTACACCTGGCTCAGAATCTTACACCGCTTGAGATATACTGCTCACAGACAGACAAGGGTGAAAACATAACCTCCATCCACCCTTGGTGACGGAGATAACAAACATGATGCCAGTAGAAGCCAAAGATAAATTGTTTCCTGAAAACTTGGCTGGCTAAAATGAGTGCACACATTGGAAACTAACTCGGTCGTAAAATGATCACAGACAAGTTTACATTGGCAGAATTGCTTCGATAACACGTGTGACCACAATACACGCTTGTACATGGCTTGCCACGACCGCATTAGAAGATGATCCAGCTCTTGCTGGAGAAAGTTGTGTCATTCTTGGACCAGGGCAACGTTCCAGGTCCAATTGAGCAAACTTTGGACGGACTTGGCAAACACAAGCATGCCTCCCTCCGATCCACCAAACATCTTAAATTGGATTTAAATCAGTTCATTCAGGCCAGTTGATGTGAGTGATTCTTTTTTTAAAATACAAAATGGAGGCTCGGGTAAGAGCTAACATTAATGACAAAAAAAAAGAAACGGACACAAGACAAAATAAAGGGAGCGGGAGACAAGATGGGGAGAGAGGGGGAAGCACACAAGTACAACATTTGAGAGCAGGGACATCGGTAGATCTGTGGGAGGGAGAGGGCTTGGGGGGAGGCGCTGTGGGAAGGGGGTGGGGGGGAGAGGTAAAAAAACACATGGACACAGCTAGGACTTCCAGCAAAGAAGTTGGTATTTCAGAAAAGTGGATCTGGGGTGAATTAACGGGGGCAGAAAAGATCAAGGTTTTGGATGGGGGAAGATAGGAGATGGTGGTGAACAGCCGTTTTAAAGACCTGAAGGGATGAGTGGGATTGAATAGTGAGGGAATTTGTTCCAGAGGCGGGAGAAAAAAGGAATGAAAGAGTGAAGGTGAGCAGAGAGTCTTGATTTTAGCAGTTTCATCAGAAGAGGGTTGCAAGCAGATCTTGTGTGAACTGTAGGAGTATTTGGGGGACAGAGCACAGGCAGAGCTGGTGGGGGGTGGGGGGTGGGGGGAGGGGGGTGCTAGGCTAGAGAGGAGTCGGTAGAAGACAGAAAGACCACCGACCTGCCTGTGGTGAGTGAGTGAAAGGCCCTCAGAGCGAGCTTCATCGCGGCAGATTCCAATGATTCTGAACGCTTTGGTTTCAACAGCGTGAAGCCGAGCTAGGTGCGAAGCAGGAGCACCAGCCCAGAGGGGAGAACAGTATTCCATTGAGCTGCAGATGAAAGCCCTGTATGTGGTGAGGAGCTCAGGTGTGCCAAGAAAGGACTTTGCATGACGGAGGATGCCCAGTCGGCGACTGGATTTGGAGGCCAGCTTGGAAATGTTTTTTTCCCAGGAAAGATCCTGGCAGATTATAAGGCCCAAGAGCTTAAGTGAGAGAACTTTTTGGAGAGGATTGTTGAGAAAGTTGTTGTCCAGAAGGTTGTCCAGTCGGTCTTTTCGAAGAGACATAGTAAGAGTGTGAGATTTGTCAGGATTGAAAGACATGTTCCACTTGTTTGTCCAGTCTGTGATTTTGTCCAGGTCTGCAGAGAGTGAGGAGGCTGCAGACTGCCGATCTGAGGGATGATGAATGGAGCGGCAGAGAGTGGAGTCATCAGCAAAGAGATAGAGAGGATTTTCCAGAGAGTCGGAGAGATCATTGATGAAGACCAGAAAAAGCACAGGGCCCAGAACACGACCTTGGGGAACTCCAGCCTGAACAGGAAGGGGAGATGAGAGAAATACATTCAGGGCCACACGTTGACTACGACCAGAGAGGAAGTCCGCAAGCCATGCGTGGAGATTTCCATGGATACCATAAAGTGATATTTATAAAGTGATGGCGAGTGATATTTTGGTTTGTAGCAAGTACAGTGGTGATAGCACGCGCATGGTGTAGATGGGCATTGTCATCCATAAAGATTCCATAGGAACCTTGCTGCTGGGCCAGAGGGACAACTACGACACGTGTAATGATCTCACCACTGTGTCTGAAACCAGTCATAGCAATCTCTAAATGACAAGAGCAGTTATTTGGCCAATTTGAATACCAGCCTGTGCCATCATGCTACCCCCAGCATACCAATCTTACTACACAATGGCACGCTTTGCAAATTGCTCCCCATTTCAGCTCCAAATTATAGCATGTTCATCATCAAGGTCAAGGTGGATCCAGAGTTTCACCCTCTGGTTTTGATGTTGCATCGTCCATTGCTGGCACTGTGTTAGAGGGATGCGGAACAGTGGTCTTCTGGACATCAAACCCCTGGCACGAAGCCCGTTCTGAAATGTCTACATTGAAATCGATGGTTGATGGCTACAGGTCATTCCGGAGAGATCATGCAGTTATTTCGGGCAACAGTGACATGATAACTATCCTCATGAGAAGTTGTAACGCTTGTGCAACCTGAATGAGGTCTCTCTCTCTCTATGAGTTGTTCAGTATAACTTTGCAGTGCTCTTTAAATGACACTACGATGAAAATTGTTCTGATAAGCAAAAGGAGTCCGCCTCACCCCCTCTCAAACCATTCCGATGGCATGGTGCCACTCATTTGGTGTTAAAAGGCATCTAACCATGCCTTAAGCGATTTTAACCACATTGGTGTCCAACTTAAAGTGGGTATTGACATGGATCTCGTGCGGACATGCACAAATATTTTGTGGGAGACGTGATCGGAACGTGAATTTGCAGAATCCCTCAGTTCAGGTGAGGACAATTGTACCATTACATCGTACACGCCCAATTCATTTCCTGATTGGGTTTCTTTTCTTGGCAGCAATGGTTTGAATGCACGTGAAGAAAAAAATCCTCACCTGTGAATCCATTGTTTATTTCACGATTTAAAAGTTGTTGCTTTGAACTTTTGAAGAGTATTTTGACGGACATAGATAGTTTCAAAGACAAATGGAGCAAGTGCAATGCAGTCAAGGCACACTACGGTGAAATATTAAAACGTTTTTTTTTTTTTTTTGTTGTATACAGAGTCGAGGCTCGTGAAAGAGCTAACATTTATCAAACAAACAAATCAAACAAACAAGCAAACAAAGTATATAAAAAGGGGAGCGGTCGACAAGATGGGGAGAGAAGGGGAGGAAGCACACAAACACAACATTTAAGAGCAGGGACATCGGGAGATGTGTGGGAGGGAGAGGGCCTGGGGGGAGGCAGGATAGGTATAAAACGCAAGGACACCAAGGACTTCCAGGAAAGAAGTCGGCACCTCAAAAAAGTGGATTTGGGGTGAAATTAGCGGGGGTAGAAAAGATCAAGGTTTTGGATTGGGGAAGATAAGAGATGGTGGTGAACAGCCGTTTTAAAGACTTGAAGGGAGGAGTGGGATTGAAGAGAGTGAGGGAGTTTGTTCCAGAGGCGGGAGAAAAGAGGAATGAAGGAGTGAAGGTGAGCAGAGAGTCTTGATTTTGGCAGTTTAACCATAAGAGGGTTGCAGGCAGATCTTGTGCGACCTGTAGGATTATTTTGGGGCAGAGCTCAGAGAGAGATGGGGGAGCAAGGCCGGGGAGGAGTCGGTAGAAGACGGAAAGACCACCAACCTGCCTGCGGTGAGTAAGTGAAAGGCCCTCGGAGATAGCGTCATCGCGGGAGATTCCAATGATTCTGAACGCTTTGGTTTCAATAGCGTGAAGACGAGCTAGGTGTGAGGCAGGAGCACCAGCCCAGAGGGGAGAGCAGTACTCCATTGAGCTGCGGATGAAAGCCTTGTATGTGGTGAGGAGCTCAGGTGTGCCAAGGAAGGACTTCGCACGAAGGAGGATGCCCAGTCGGCGACTGGCTTTGGAGGCCAGCTTGGAAATGTGGTTTTCCCAGGAAAGATCATGGCAGATAGTGAGACCCAAAAGCTTGAGTGACAGAACTTCTTGGAGAGGATTATTCAGAAAGTGGATGGGAGTGTTGTCCAGTCGGTCTTTTCAGAGAGACATCGTAAGAGTGTGAGATTTGTCAGGATTGAAAGACATGTTCCACTTGTTTGCCCAGTCTGTGATTTTGTCCAGGTCTGCAGAGAGTGAGGAGGCTGCAGACTGCCGATTTGAGGGATGAGGAATGGAGCGGCAGAGAGTGGAGTCATCAGCAAAGAGATAGAGAGGATTTTCAAGAGTCAGAGAGATCATTTATGAAGACCAGAAAAAGCACAAGGCCCAGAACACTGCCTTGGGGAACTCCAGCCTGAACAGGAAGAGGAGATGAGAGAAACCCATTCAGGGCCACACGTTGACTACGACTAGAGAGGACGTCCGCAAGCCATGCGTGGAGATTTCCATGGATACCAAAGGAGGAGAGTTTGGTGAGCAGAGCGGGGTGCCAGACCGTATCGAAGGCACGTGATATGTCGAGGGAATGAATGAATGTGAATGAATGAATGAATGAATGATCGTTTTAAGGCCATTTTCCCTGCTAGAGCGGGGGTTAGCCTTGCGGGCCCCATGACAATCATGGTTCCCTGTTTGAGGCAATGTTTTTATGGCCGGATGCCCTTCCTGACGCCAGATATGTCGAGGGAGACAGCTCTAATTTCCTGTTTGGCATTGAGGACCTCCATCCATTGTTGAGACAGCAGAAGCAGCATGTCCAGAGTAGAGTGACCTGGTCTGAAACCAAATTGATGATCAGAGATCAAGCCATTGGAGAAGAGGAAAGATTTCATATCCGAAGCAATGATGGATTCCATGACTTTGCTGATAATTGGGAGAAGGCTGATTGGTCTGTAGTTGCTAGGATCTGTTTTTGCACCTTTTTTGTGCAAAGCGGTGATGTTAGCTGATTTCCAAGTTGATGGCAGTTGACCTTGAGCAAAAGAGAGGGTGAAGAGAACAGAGAGAGGGAGTGAAAGAGCGGAAGAACAGGATTTTAGGACCCATGGGCTGATGCCGTCAGGTCCAGTTGCAGAATCAGAGTCGAGGGTTGACAGAAACTTTTCCACCTTGTCAGGAGGAAAGGACACGGAGTCCAGGAGCAGCTTGTTATGACTGGGTACGGTGGGTACAGAGAGGGATGGGTTTGGGACACAAGATTTAGAGGCAAACACAGAGTTGAGGCATTCAGCTTTTTCATGTGCGGAGTCAGCTGTGTAGCCGTTTGAGGTAAGGGAGGGGATGGAGGGGGAACAAACACCAGAAACAGATTTGACCAGACGCCACCAGGATTTGGAAGAGGGAGACAGATAAGAGAGTTCGGTCTTGAGAATGGAGAGATATTGTTTCCTGGCTCTCCTGAGGGTGGACACACACTTGTTTCGGGCTTTGTGAAAGGAAATGAGATTTCCTTCCGTTGGATTTGCTTTCCAGGAGACGAAGGCAAGTTGTTTCTGGGCAACAGCCTCACCACAAGATTTCATGTACCATGGACGGGAGGAAGGGTATGACAACTGAAGACGAGATGGGATAAATCTGTGCATGAGAGAGAGCAATTTACTTTGGAAGAATTCCCAGGATGAGTTGATGTCAGAGGTGGTAGAGATGGGAGACCAGTCCAGATGATTGATGGCTGCTTGAAGACCGTGCCAGTTGGCCTGAGTGAAATGCCAGACTCGTTGACACTGAGCAGGCTCCCTGAGAATGGTCAGAGAGATGTCCACTTTAACAAGCACATGATCAGATGAGCCGATTGGAGCAGAAGAAGAGCAGCAGACATTTTCAGGGAAGTTAGTCATAACCAAGTCCAGAAGAGAAGATGCTCCGTTGACTGAGATCCGGGTCGGGAAATTGACAGATTGTGTCAGTCCCAGTGAGTCGCAGAAGTCCTTTGCTGAGGAGCCATGGCTGGTGAGAGAGGTACCCACACCCAGCCAACTGGCATGGTGACAATTGAAATCACCACATATGAGGAAGAGAGAGTTGGGATGAGTAGATAGAAGTTGGTCCATATTATCAGACAGCGAGATGTAGATGGAGTCATCCATCACGTTGGCCTGTTTTGGACCTTTGCAATTCATTCCTCAAACTTTATGAACACCTCTCATAGTATATATATGCTTCAATTCACAAAGATATGAGACCCAGCTGTCACAGAGTGTATTCAATGCACAACTTCTGAGCTCTCTATAAAGGCACGATTGAAAACATTTGGACTGTAACTGAACAAATGACCACACTCGCATCTCGGCTGCCTTGCCTGGGTTTGAATCCCGACCCAGCTACAAACCGTCATCCCGGTGTTTCACAGGCAGGGAGATTCATCAATGTGTGTGCCGTTCCTCAGATGGATGTTAAACGGGCGTCCTGTCTGCCAGCATTTGTTGGTGGACGTCAAAGATCCCACGATGTCCTTTGCAAAGTGTGGGCGAGCTATCACCAGCACCATGAACCAATTACAAATTCCTGCCCAAACCAGCAGAGGGCACTGACTGCATCAGAGGCACAGATTCACCCTCAGCCAATGATGCAACCCCACAGCCTTGTGCCACATTCGAATGAAGATGAATTTCAGTAAAAGTCAAAGAAGGTAATGCAACACAAGAAAAAAAAGTTTATATTTGAAAATAAATGACTTTACTGAAATGTGGTGAATACTGGGAAATGACCGACACTCTTATCTGAGTTTGAGTCACGTTCATTCTGGTGCACAGGAAGTACAGTACCTTCAGAAAGTATTCACACCCCTTGACTTTTTCACATTTCGTTGAATTAAAGCCTGAATTTAAAATGGATTTAATTGAGTTTTCTGGTCACTGATCTACACATAATACCCCATAATGTCAAAGTGGAATTTTTGTTTCAGAAGTTTTTACAAATTAATTAAAAATGAAAAGCTGAAATGTCTTGAGTTAACAAGTATTCAACCCCTTTGTTATATATAGAGGGCATCACTATACAGTCACGTGAAAAAGTAAGTACACCCCATGTAAAGTTTTGACTTTTACAACATATTTCAACATACAGCTATTTGATCTTCATTTCAACAATATTAACAGATAAAGGTGATATAATATAACAAATATCATGAAACATTTACATTTTGTAGTCCATTGTATAATTTAAATAAACATAAATGCAAATTTTGCATGTGGAAAAAGTAAGTACACCCCTACAGCCTACATTAATCACTACTTCAAATACCTAAAATTAGAATCAGGTGCACCAGCTCAGGTGCAAATGATTAGAACATCATTAGAGAGGATCTTGGAGGAACCTGTCTTATTTAAACCTCAGACATTTAGTTTGGTTTGCTCTTTGTTGTTGAAGTGTGCGGCGTCACCATGCCTAGATCAAAAGAGCTCTCTGAGGCCTTCAGAAAGAAGGTTATAGATGCCTTCGAGTCTTACAGAACCTGGCGAAGGATATAAAACAATTTCTAGAGTGTTGAAAGTTCCCAAGAGCACAGTGAGGTCCATCATCAGGAAATGGAAATAATATTGTTATGTCGGTTGGGTAGGCATATATTGATCCAGGTAGATCTGAATAGGTATCATGCTTTGTTTGTCGAGTTAGAACAATCTCGATGTAATAAGTTCTGTGTTTAGCCCGGTTTGTTGGATCAAGTGTGTACCTGTGATCATACAAGGATGATCGTGTGTTAAATAGTTGCAGAATGAATGATCGTTTTAAGGCCATTTTCCCCGCTAGAGCGGGGGTTAGCCTTGCGGGCCCCATGACAATCATGGTTCCCTGTTTGAGGCAATGTTTTTTATGGCCGGATGCCCTTCCTGACGCCAACCCTTGGTCACGCTCTTACGATGCGCAGGGATATGGTGTACCTATTCCAAATCGGGGTACACACCGTGATCATTCATCCCAGCAAGCTGGTGCTCAATTTGCCGACCTCGGAAGAATGACAGGCTGAGTCAACCCCCCTGGCGTTAATTCAGCGATCGATCGGGATTCGAACCCAGGATCCTGGGATCCCAAGCCGGCACTCTAACCGCTAAGCCAACACCAACAAACACCAGTTGCAGGGACTAAGATAATTCCCCTGTGTGTCAGACTTGGTGATCAATCCATTGTCCCATATGGCAACGCACTCTAATAGACACTAAGCTAGGCCCTTAACTGCACACATTAATTAATTTCCCTCTCCCACAATAAGACTTACAGAACCACAGGCAGAAGGCCAGATCAGGGCACCGCCGATGGGGCCGCAGCCAGCCACACCACCAACTGGCATAGCAACACACATTGACCAGGCAGGCTGAGAGCCATGCACCAGGAGAACTCGTGATTGGCCAGGGGAGGGGCAAGCAAAGAGCAGGCCACCGATTGGCAGAGCAGGGAAGGACGTGTGATTGGTCGGGGAAGGGACAAAAAGCTTCCCCGTGATTGGGGGTAAGGAAGGTGAAGGAGCGACACACTGATTGGCCACCAACCGATGACACCACGGCCAATCAGTGCGGAAGGCGCAAAACCACTACCTAGAAGCAGGTCGCTGATTGAAGGACCAGCGCCGGTGACGTGAGAAGGTGCGAAAGACCACCAAGAAACGACGCACTGGTTGGGGGAGATAGACAGTGACATCAGAAGATGATCGATAAAACCACTGGTAAGCCGACATTTTGCCCTTCTCTTCTCGTTCTTGGACTGATCCTGCCCGGATCTCTCTCTTCCCTTTGTCCTCTCATTTTGGCTCCCATCCTGTCTGGACCTTCTTCTGCCCCCTTGCCTTTCTCGCGATTGGACCTGTTCTGGCCTTTGGACGTTGGAGAGACGGTGGAGCGACGATCGTGCGAGCGGAGCCTGCTGGGCGGCGTGCGCTGATTAGCGGAGCGCGCGAACGAAGTGGACTGAGGCCTCCCTCCTGCCAAGCACGGAGCCGCGTCCGGACGCGAGTTTGGGGCCTGGACGGCTGCAGACTATTGATTGAGATAAGCTCGCATTCACAAACACAACGAAATGTTTTATTTTATTCATCCTCCACATCTGTTCTGTATTTGAAGTGAGGTGTGGGGACGTCCCGATTTAGGATATTTACTTACCGCCGCGTCCATTGTTCTCAGTTCAGTTTAATAAATATTTATTGTTGTACATTTTACCTACATCTCGGGTTGTTATTAATTTGCAGGTGAAGACATCGGACCGTGAAGGTAAGTGCGGCATCCTCCCCAATCCCCCGGCTCGTGTATCGATCTGCCATTGAATTGATTGTCGCCTCGTTAAGCTCCATTCCATCCGTGGACGTTCTGTCTTCACAGAGCATCCGCACGACAATATGGAACTACCCAGACTATTCCTAGAGCTGGCCGTCCGACCAAACTGAGCAACCAGGAAAGAATGACGGTGGTCAGGGAGGTGACCAATAACCTAATGACCATGATGACAGAATTAGAGTTCCTTGACCAAAATGGGAGAACCTGCCAGAAGGACAACAGCCTCTGCAGCACTTCAAAAATCTAGGCTTTATGGGAGAGTGGCCAGACCGAAGTCACTGTTGAGAAAAAGGCACATGACAGCACGCTTGGAGTTTGCAAAAAGGCACGTGAAAGACTGTGAGAGCATGAGGCAAATGATTCTGTGGTCAGATGACATGAAAATTGAACTCTTTGGCCTGAATGCAAAGTGCTACATCTGGCAGAAACTGAACACAGCTCATCACCCACCGAACACAATCCCTACTGTAAAGCATGGTGTTGGCAGCATCATGCTATGGGGATGCTTTTCAGTGGCATTAGTGGCAAGAGACTGGGGGACTTGCAAGGATAGAGGGAACAATGAATGGAGCCAAATACAGGCAAATCCTTGAGAAGAACCCGCTTCAGAGTGCAAAATAACTTAGACTGCAGCAAAGATTTATGTTCCAACAGAACAATAACCCCAAATATTCAGCCAAAGCAACACTGCAATGGCTTCAGAACAAGAACATGAAAGTCCTTCAGTGACCGACCCAAAGTCCAGACTTGAATCCCATTGAGAATCTGTGGAAAGACTTGAAGATTGCTGTTCATTGACACTTCCCATCCAACTTGACAAGAGCTTGAGCAAATCTGCAAGGAAAAATTGGAGAAACCCTCCAAATCCAGATGGGCAAATCTGATGCAGACATACGCAAGACGACTCGAAGCTGTAATCAATGCCAAAGGCGCTTCTACGAAATATTTGCTCAGGGGGTTGAATACTTATGTAAATTCGATATTTCTGTATTTTATTTTTGATTATTTTGAAAGAAAGTCGAAAAACACGTTTTCACGTTGACATTATATATTAGTGAAATGGTATATGGCACATTATGTATGCAGGGTATGATGTGTAGATCAGCGACCAAAAATCTCAATTTTATCCATTTTAAATTCAGGCTGCAACACCAACAAAACGTGAAAAAAATTCAAGCAGTGTAAATACTTTCGGAAGGCACTGTATAAATTTTAAATCACTGAAAATAAAACATTATTACAATACATTGTGTATATTAAAAGTAGGGAAAATGTGTTTGCAGACATTTTTGTTTTTGCTTTTCTTACCAGAAAAATGGAAAACGTACAATGTCATTCAGACAACCATTACCAATGTCATTCATACAAACATTATCAATGTCATTCATACAAACATTATCAATGTCATTCATACAAACATTATCAATGTCATTCATACAAACATTATCAATGTCATTCATACAATCATTATCAATGTCATTCATACAAACATTATCAATGTCATTCATACAAACATTATCAATGTCATTCATACAATCATTATCAATGTCATTCATACAATCATTATAATCAATGTCATTCATACAATCATTATCAATGTCATTCGTACAAACATTATCAATGTCATTCATACAATCATTATCAATGCCATTCGTACAACCATTATCAATGTCATTCATACAAACATTATCAATTTCATTCGTACAAACATTATCAATGTCATTCGTACAACCATTATCAATTTCATTCGTACAAACATTATCAATGTCATTCGTACAAACATTATCAATGTCATTCGTACAAACAATATCAATGTCATTCGTACAAACATTATCAATGTCATTCGTACAACCATTATCAATGGCATTTGTACAAACATTATCAATGTCATTCGTACAAACATTATCAATGTCATTCGTACAAACATTATCAATGTCATTCGTACAAACATTATCAATGTCATTCGTACAACCATTATCAATGTCATTTGTACAACCATTATCAATGTCATTCATACAATCATTTATCAATGTCATTCGTACAAACATTATCAATGTCATTCGTACAACCATTACCAATGTCATTCATACAAACATTATCAATGTCATTCGTACAAACATTATCAATGTCATTCGTCCAAACATTATCAATGCCATTCGTACAAACATTATCAATGTCATTCGTACAAACATTAATCAATGTCATTCATACAACCATCATCAATGTCACTCGTACAAACATTATCAATGCCATTCTTACAAACATTATCAATGTCATTCGTACAAACATTATCAATGTCATTTGTACAAACATTATCAATGTCATTCGTACAAACATGATCAGTCATTCGTACAAACATTATCAATGTCATTCATACAAACATTATCAATGTCATTCGTACAAACATTATCAATGTCATTCGTACAAACATTATCAATGCCATTCGTACAAACATTATCAATGTCATTCGTACAAACATTATCAATATCATTCATACAAACATTATCAATGTCATTCGTACAAACATTATCAATTTCATTCGTACAAACATTATCAATGTCATTCGTACAAACATTATCAATGTCATTCATACAAACATTATCAATGCCATTCGTACAAACATTATCAATGTCATTCGTACAAACATTATCAAGGTCATCCGTACAAACATTATCAATGTCATTCGTACAAACATTATCAATGTCATTCGTACAACCATTATCAATGTCATTCGTACAAACATTATCAAGGTCATTCGTACAAACATTATCAACGTCATTCGTACAAACATTATCAACGTCATTCGTACAAACATTATCAATGCCATTCGTACAAACATTATCAATGTCATTCGTACAAACATTATCAAGGTCATTCGTACAAACATTGTCAATGTCATTCATACAACCATAATTAATGTCATTCATATAACCATTATCAATATCATTCAAACAACCATTATCAATGTCATTCAAACAACCATTATCAATGTCATTCATACAAACATTAATCAATGTCATTCATACAAACATTATCAATATCATTCATACAAACATTGTCAATGTCATTCATACAAACATTGTCAATGTCATTCATACAAACATTATCAATGTCATTCATACAAACATTATCAATATCATTCATACAAACATTATCAATATCATTCGTACAAACATTATCAATATCATTCATACAAACATTGTCAATGTCATTCATACAAACATTATCAATGTCATTCATACAAACATTATCAATGTCATTCATACAAACATTATCAATGTCATTCATACAAACATTGTCAATGTCATTCATACAAACATTATCAATGTCATTCATACAAACATTATCAATGTCATTCATACAAACATTATCAATGTCATTCATACAAACATTATCAATGTCATTCATACAAACATTGTCAATGTCATTCATACAAACATTATCAATGTCATTCATACAAACATTGTCAATGTCATTCATACAAACATTATCAATGTCATTCATACAAACATTATCAATATCATTCATACAAACATTATCAATGTCATTCATACAAACATTATCAATGTCATTCATACAAACATTATCAATGTCATTCATACAAACATTATCAATGTCATTCATACAAACATTATCAATATCATTCGTACAACCATTATCAATGTCATTCATACAACCATTGTCAATGTCATTCATACAAACATTATCAATGTCATTCATACAAACATTATCAATGTCATTCATTCAAACATTATCAATGTCATTCAAACAACCATTATCAATGTCATTCATACAAACATTATCAATGTCATTCATACAAACATTATCAATATCATTCATACAAACATTGTCAATGTCATTCATATAACCATTATCAATATCATTCAAACAACCATTATCAATGTCATTCATACAAACATTATCAATGTCATTCATACAAACATTATCAATATCATTCATACAAACATTGTCAATGTCATTCATACAAACATTGTCAATGTCATTCATACAAACATTATCAATGTCATTCATACAAACATTATCAATATCATTCATACAAACATTATCAATGTCATTCATACAAACATTATCAATGTCATTCATACAAACATTATCAATGTCATTCATACAAACATTATCAATGTCAATGTCATTCATACAAACATTATCAATGTCATTTATACAAACATTATATCAATGTCATTCATACAAACATTATCACCGCCTTTGCATTTGTGAAATATCACAATTCCTTAAAAACAACGTCGGCCCAACTTTCTAATCCACTGGCATGCTTCTGTGGTGAAAAGACTGATCAGTATGGGAAGTAGATAGATACATCATGTTTGTGACAGAAAATGCATTTTATGACAAAACAGAAAAATTAAAGAGCAACCAAAAAGAAGGCATTAAAATCAATCAAACAAGCAAATATAAAACAATATACATATTTTAAATTATCAAATAATTCAACACATACAAAGAAAGTAGACAGAATAAACTATAGTTGTGAAAAATGTTTTAAAACGAAACATTCATTTAAAAAATGATCCTTAAGCAACCACAAATGATACGTCGCCCCGTTAGCGTGGGGGGGATTTGCGCATTTTGGAAGCTAAAGAGTGAAATGCACCGGTTTGGCACAAGCCTGGTAATGTGTGATTTATATGCAATTGCGTCCCGAACGGTGCAATACCTCTCTCTTATATTTGCTGTTCCTGAACTTCAGTTTAAACTATGCCTGTGATTATAGCTTTGATCGATGCTCATTCAGTACTTCTTGACAGAGTTTTGGCTCCGATAGTTAACAGCAGATGTGGGGCTGGCAGGTTGACTTCGGGGTACATACAATCGTCTCTAAGCTGACTCGCCTCGGTTAGAATCTTGGCCCAGCTATGAAATGTCATCCCGGTGTTTCACAGGCAGGTGATTCATCAATGTGTACGCTGTCCCTCAGATGGATGTTAAATTGGGCTTCCTAGTTGCTGGACGTTAAAGATCCCACGGTATCCTGTGGGACCTTTAACCTTCGTGAAGTGTACGTGAGCTTTCGCCGGCATCCTGATAAAATTACAAATTCCTGCCATAACCTTCATCGAGCGTTCGGACTAGCCTGCCGGTTTGTGAAAGACTCGGGCCAAGCTTCTCCCGGACAACCCCACAACAACGTGGGAATAAATGTGGCTGTTAAAGAAGAAGAAGTTTGATGTTTACCAAATATTGTGTCAAATTTATGGTGCCAAAGCTCAAACATAATTTCAAGTTCAATTGGAGTTGTAAAGAAAAAAAAGTTGTAAATAATTGTGGCACACTTCGTTTTTGAATACAAACCTGCGTTTAGTTCTTTCGACAAAGTTGCTATTGATATCTAGTTAAAGGTCTGTTTTTCATCCGAATTTCTTCAAACCCTGAGTGTCACGTTATAGACCAGAGCCCTAAAAAAAAAATTTTCCTTTACATCTTATAAGATTCTAATCAGATTTGTTTGAACGTCATAATAAATGCCTGCTAAGCAAGAAGAGGGGAAATCTGCTGTAGCACATCTCTCCTCCGATAGACCGATAAATAGAGAGAAAGACAGCGGCGACAAGCTGAAAAGATACTGGACTTCAGCCATTGCACCCACCATCAGATTTGATCTGCCACGTTGCTCATGGGTTCAACTGATCGACTCCCACACATGGACGCACAGGCCATATGCTGCACCACGAGTGCATGCAACAGTCAGCCAAATGCGATTGTGGTCCACTTGAGCAAACAGAGGCTCCTATTGTACAACATTTCCTACAAAGATCTCTGCCTGGAAAATTTGTACAGTTTGTTTCAGTTGAGTTCCTTATAGTCGACTGGCTCCAACAGCTCGAGTTAGACATCAGGAGATTTTTGGCAAAGGTGCACAGCCTGTTGCTCTTTGTTGAACTGCAGCCTCAAGGTTGTATCGGAATAACGTGACTGCCATAAATCCTAAGCCGAGTTGGAAAAGGAGGAATTGAAACCTGCCATGTGTTATCCAAATACATGCCTGAACAGATACCCTCAAGACTGCCCTCTTTGCTGGATTTCACGTGACCGGCAAAACATCTAACCATCTGGATTTCAAAAATGCTTCTCTGTTTACGTTGTACCATTTCCAGGAAACCTATTGAAGTGTGCAGGTTATTTTTAAATTCAAGCAAGCAAAGAGGCTTCCTGTGGAGGGTGTCGTCATTGGTGCAAGCTTGGTGAGTAATAACACCAAGGAGAGTATGGTTATGGTAACTGCCCTTGTTGTGCCAATCCCTTTTTGCTGAAGGGATAAGAGTGTGCGAGTGGGTGTTGATTTTAGGTGTTGGAAGTAGGGGAAGAGAGAAGTCGATAATCTTTATTTGTCAGTGCCCCATCATAACTCTCACCCAACTACGGTATACGTTTTCCTCGGTAAAGTTAAAAAATGTAAACGTAATCAATAAGACAATTTTTATATTTTAACTTGTACAAGGAGGCATTTTCAAGAGTGTGATTTGAGCTCCATTTGTTGTTGTTTCTCCAGCATAAAGCTGCTGTAAACAGTGATATCTGAGAATGTGCCTGGAATTTATGGTGATATATCTGGAGAGACGACTCAACTTAATGTTCTCGTTTACCACAGCTTGGACTTTCGTCTTTAAACAAACTTTTATTTCAGGTTGGGATTGTATATACTCCAGATATTTCAAAGAAATCTTGCTGTGATTAAACAACAAAAAAGGGATTCGGAGACAAAAGGTGATGTTTGATGCCACAAACATGATAGTTTGTTCAATGTGCAAAGGTGGTTATTGGTTGTCATGGAAGTTTTACTTTAAAACATGTAAAATAGTCGTTTCTGCAATTCTAATGGTCCTTAGAAAGGTTTAAAATGATTCAAAACCTCCCCTTGGAACTGGCTATTTTTTGAACCCAATGCCTTTTGTGATTAAAGTGTGAGGATGGGTGGAGCTGAGGTTGGAAATAACTCAGGTGGGCGGAATTTCATCTCTTTGAGAGGAGCACAGTGTGCAAGTTTTGACCAGCCATGTGGTTTTTAGATTGAGGGTTTTTTTACGAGCCCTGTGATGATACAGTGATCGCCGCTTAATAAAACCACCTTGACACCGGGAGATATCTGGTCTTATTAACTGATGGTTTTATAAACCGAGGCCTGCAGATTAGGCAACAATATATACAGTCGGACCCCACTATTTGCGGTTCAGCTATTCGGGGAATCCTTGTATTCGCGGTTGATAAAATGCGACATATTTCTCTATTCGCAGAAAAATGTCCCGCAAATTCGCGGTTATTTTCCTCGAGACTGGGAGATATCTGGTATATTCGCGGGTGATAAAATGCGACATATTTCTCTATTCGCGGCAAAATGTCCCGCAAATTCGCGGTTATTTTCCTTGAGACCGGGAGATATCTGGTGTATTCGCGGGTGATAAAATGCGACATATTTCTCTATTCGCGGAAAAATGTCCCGCAAATTCGTGGTTATTTTCCTTGACACCGGGAGATATCTTAGCTTATTAACTGATGGTTTTATAAACCGAGGCCTGCAGATTAGGCAACAATATATACAATTGGCCCCACTATTCACGGTTCCACTATTCGGGGAATCTGTGTATTCGCGGTTGATAAAATGTGACTATTTTTCTATTCGCAGAAAAATGTCCCGTAAATTCACGGATGATAAAATGCGGCATATTTCTCTATTCACGGGAAAATGTCCCGCAAATTCACGGATGATAAAATGCTACATATTTCTCTATTCATGTGAAAATGTCCCGCAAATTCGCGGTTATTTTCCTTGAGACCGGGAGATATCTGGTGTATTCGCGGTTGATAAAATGCGACATATTTCTCTATTCGCAGGAAAATGTCCCGCAAAATTGCAGTTATTTTGCTTGAGACCGGGAGATATCTTGGCTTATTAACTGATGGTTTTATAAACCGAGGCCTGCAGATTAGACAACAATATATACAGTTGGACCCCACTATTCGCGGTTCTGCTATTCGGGGAATCCTTGTATTCGCGGTTGATAAAATGCAACATATTTCTCGATTCACGGAAAAATGACCCAGAAATTCACGGTTATTTTCCTTGAGACCGGGAGATATCTGGTGTATTTGCAGTTGATAAAATGCGACATATTTCTCTATTCGTGGAAAAATGTCCCTCAAATTCGCGGTTATTTTCCTTGAGACCGGGAGATATCTGGTGTATTTGCAGTTGATAAAATGCGATATATTTCTCTATTCGCGGAAAAATGTCCCTCAAATTCGCGGTTATTTTCCTTGAAACCGGGAGATATCTGGTGTATTTGCGGTTGATAAAATGCGACATATTTCTCTATTCGCGGAAAAATGTCCCACAAATTTGTGGTTATTTTCTTTGACACCGGGAGATATTTTGGCTCATTAACTGATGGTTTTATAAACCGAGGTCTGCAGATTACGCAACAATATATACAGTCGGACCGCACTATTCGCGGTTCAACTATTCGGGGAATCCGTGTATTCGCGGTTGATAAAATGCGACATATTTCTCTATTCGCGGAAAAATGACCTGCAAATTCGCGGTTATTTTTCTTGAGACCAGGAGATATCTGGTGTATTCGCAGTTGATAAAATGCGACATATTTCTTTATTCGCGGAAAAATGCCCCGCAAATTCGCGGTTATTTTCCTATTAGCAGCCGTGTTCCCGAAATTGTGGTATTTCCCCCCCTATTTGTGGCTAAAAAAAATTCCCGACCCACTAACTTGACACATTTATAAAACCCATCTTTCACCAGCCATGTATAAAGCAGCTGGACGTACATATGCAAAAAAAACATCCAGCCGTGAGCATGACCTGCTTATACTGTACAGTACAGTACCATACTTTCACTGCTGTGTGCTTTGCGTTTTCATGGCTTTCGCAGGCGATAATTTTAGCCGGACTATAATCGAGAGCTTCGCGGGATGTTCCCCCAGCTATTGAAACAAGTCAACCCCGTGAATTATAGAATGCAAACGCTTCATTAAATCGATTACAGTGTGCAATTTACGGTAAAGCATCATCAGAAATCTTTCAGAATGAAAAGGCTTCGTGGGATGTTCCATCAGCGACTAAAACATGTCAACCCCGTGAATTACAGAATGCAGATGCTTCATTAAATCTATTATTGAAATTTGCAGATAGGCTCAATACGGCACCTGGTACCTGGTGTTGTCGTTTTTTTTGTTTCATGGTGCGGTATGGTTAAGCTGGTTAAGCACTTTTAATAAACTGTAAAAGCACATTCCTTCAATAAATTGGAAATGGCACGTGGTGTTGTCGTTTTGTTTTGTTTTTTAAAGCATTTTTTGTGAAACTGTAATCATGTGCATTTGTGGTCGAAAACATTTTTAACTTTAAAAAAATCTCCTCTATGAATCAGGAACCGCCGGGAACCTATAACGTATCCCCCTTTTCCCCCATTGAAACAATGCTGCGGCATACATTCATGGGATTTTCATCGACATTGGTGGATTTTGTCTCGCCATTTCCGGGACTTTCATCGACCTTCGTGGATTATTGTCTACATTGTCGGGATTTGCCTCACCATTTGCGGAATTTGCCTCGCTATTCGCGGTTTGTTCCTAACTTTTGCGGATTTTCGCAACTTGGGAACCTATCCCCCCTTTTTCCATTGATACAATGCTCCCCTCCCTATTCGTGAGTTTCTGGTATTTCTGCACATAACAAGCCAAGTTGGTGGTCTTTCTGTCTTCTACTGACTCCTCTCCGGCCTAGCTCCCCCAGCTCTATCTGTGCTCTGTCCCCCAAATATTCCTACAGGTCGCACAAGAGCTGCCTGCAACCCTCTTATGGTTAAACTGCCAAAATCAAGGCTCTCTGCTCACCTTCACTCTTTCATTCCTTTTTTCTCCCGCCTCTGGAACAAACTCCCTCACTCTCTTCAATCCCACTCCTCCCTCCAGGTCTTTAAAACAGCTGTTCACCACCATCTCTTATCTTCCCCCATCCAAAACCTTGATCTTTTCTTCCCCCTATTAATTCACCCCAGATCCACTTTTTTGAAATACCGACTTCTTTCCTGGAAGTCCGAGCAGTGTTCATGTGTTTTGTACCTCTCCCACTCACTCCTTCCCCCCCCCCCCTTCCCGTGCCTCCTCCCCCCAAGCCCTCTCCCTCCCACAGATCTCCCGATGTCCCTGCTCTCAAATGTTGTACTTGTGTGCTTCCCTCTCTCTCCCCATCTTGTCTCCCGCTCCCTTTATCTTATGTTTTATGTGTCAGTTTGTCTTTTTGTTTTTAATGTTAGCTCTTACACGAGCCTCGATCTTGTATACAAAAAAATAATAATAGTAAATAAAAAACACAGATTGTAAAATACAGTACATATGGCCTAATTACGAGTATTAATGAATCTCCGAATGTCTGTCTGAACCATGGGCTGTGCCCTCAAAAGATCCCCGACGTCAACTTGAAATTTTTCAAACCCTTCCATGTTGTCAAATCGATGTCTCTCAAGACCGATTAATTAGCAGACAGTGAAGACAAGCCTGCATTTCAGCGTTTGAAGGAGTGCCTTCGACTTCTTCGTTATTTTCTTCAGTGGCATAATCATCAGAATCCTGACTTGATGCATTCATATCATTGGTTTCTGACACAATTCCTTCTAAGACCGCTTCATCTTCCTCTTTGTCGTCTTCAAGCATCACCGGAATTTAATTGTCAATCGTCAATGGCAACCCAATCTTGGAACTTTTCTGCAGCCATTCCAGGAGGAGGATAAACATCAGCTGCAGCCAGCTCTTCCTCTTGAGATTTGAATCCTCCTTTTTTTCCAACAATAGGCGATGGTCTCTGAAGAGACCTTAGACCAGGCTCTTGATAACATGTGCATGGCATCAAGTATTTTCATTTTCTTTGCAACCTCTGTTACGTGGTCCTCCCGGTAACTACCTGGTCTCGGTGACCCCCGGACCGTGGGAGGCACCCCGCCAGAAAGATATATGATTTATACGCTTTCGTAACGCAATCAATATGAATTCCAGTCAATAAGAAACCCCACACCAAGGATCCGGAGTAATCAATAATATATTCCCCCAAGGAATCAACAACCATCAACAATCAACAATCAATCACTAAGATGGCCATCTTACATATGTGTCCCCCCCTGGCCCCACTCACGACCACTTGGGCCACTGTCCCTCACAATGTCTCTCTTCTCCGCACACGGGCGGTTGAACGAACCCCGGGCGGACGTGCTCCAAACGTGCACGTCTCGTACCGGGGACAGCTGCTGCAGCGCACACCTCCTTGCCAAGCAACGGGGCAAAACCAAGCGCGGCTTGCAACGCGCGTGAGGCCCAAGGTGCGACCCGTACGCGTCCTTGTAGACGGTGAGGCGAACTGTGCCGGACGCTTGGTTCCGTGCATGAACCCACGGCGACTTGACGTGTAAATGGGTAATTACACGTCCCGGTAACTCCTCGCGCCAGACGGGCTTTTAAACGCAGCGTTCCCCATGCTGCTCAATATCAATACCGCTCTTCTCGGCGCTGGGCGAGGAAGAAGAAGAGAATCGCCGCTTCTCCCGGACCTCCTCTTTTCTTCTTCCGTTTCCGGTCTCCTTTTCCACAGAAGGGCTCCTGACCCTTTAATCACAACAACCTTTAATCGACTACACATTAATAAGCAAAGATCTGAATAGTAATTCACATAAATCCGTAACACTCCCCCCCTTCAAGAAAGAAAGTTTGAACCCAGCGAAAACTTTCTTTGCCGGCCAACTTGGATAAACAAACCAGATAACTCACACCCCCAAATCATCAGTTCCCCCCGGGCACAATTATCACTTAAAAATAAAGCAACAAAATTTCACCAAAACCCCTAGATTAATTCACTCTGGACCAAGCGTCCACCACTTCTAGTTTCTCTTGAATGACGGTTAAGAGGTGGTGACCAAAGCCCCAAAGTTAAACCTCTCGATAGCACTTTTTCGGGAGGCCCAGCTGAGTATTCCCTAAAGGGACGCCTTAAGGAATGTGGAGTTCACGGTTAGTCCGGGGAGGAAAGTTCATTACATGGACGCCTTTAAGAACGTAGAGTTCACGGTTAGTCCGTGCAGGAAAGTTCCCTACCTGGACGCCTTTAAGAACGTGGCGTTCACGGTTAGTCCGTGCAGGAGCCCCGGCTCGGCGGCTCCACCGTATATAGTGCTTCAACTTCTCCAGACTCCTAACAGTTACGGTGGGACCCCTTGTCCCAACCGTTACCTGACTGGCGGTCTCCTTCTCGGCCAGTGCTCTGACATTCATTCTTTCGGGAGGTGCCGTAACTCTGGGAGCCTCCATAATAATATCGGCTGCTGCCAACCCCAAAACTACCGCCAAGTTGTCCTCTTCTGTAGACCTCTCGACGTCTACGAAATGCCTTCCCTACTGTTATGGTCCGACCCTCCAAATCCTTACCATTCCAATTTTTCTCTGCCTCTCTGGCGTCTCTTGTGCTTGCAAACGTGACAAAGCCGAACCCTCTTGACCGTTGCGTTTCCCTGTATTTTACCACCCGCACTTCCACCAGCGGCCCATATCTGTTGAAGACAGAGGTCAGAACTTCTTCCTCTGTGTTGAAGTTCAGTCCCCCTACAAATAACTTGGAACTTTTGTCGCCATCCCGAGCTGGGGTGGTGTTATTTCCCCTGCGGGGCTCTTTATCCACCCTTGGGTTACCATAAATTTGCCCCCCGGCCAAATCATTCCCGATAATCACAGATACTCCCTCTACAGGAAGCGTGGCTTGTAAACCGACGGTGACCGGTCCTGACACCAAATCGGATTCCAAATGGATGACATGAAGTGGGGCACTAACACAGCCACCGATCCCTTGTAACCGAACACTATCACCTGTTGCGGTACTCTTTGACAATGGCAAAATGCGTTCAAGCATTAAGGATTGATGGGCTCCTGTGTCCCTCAAAACCCTAACCGGTCTTGGGTTAGTCAAGTCTCCCTTGAGTGAGACCAACCCCTCATAAATAAATGGTTGGTAACTCTTCTGTGGGCGATTTCTTACGCTTGCCATCACATTCGGAGTGGTAATAATCGGACTCCGCTCTGGGTTTTCCCTTTTCATGAGGTAACAACTGGACATCAAGTGTCCAGGTTTCTTGCAAAAAGCGCAAGTAGGCCCGGAGGAAAAACTCGTGGTCTGCCTCGGGCCCCCCGAAAAATAAGTTTGTCTTGGGCCCGTAGCCCCCTGATTTCGAACAGTTCGGGTATCAGCGTTGTCCCCATAATCATCTCGAGGCCGCCGCCATGTATTGTCGTTCTCCGCACCTGCTGTTCCCCACCTCCCCTGCGGAGATCTAGGCGAGGAGTTAGGTTCGTGGACCCATATCCGGTGTGTTAAGGCATAATCATCTGCCATGGTGGCTGCGTCCCACAACTTCGGTACTTTCTTTTCCTGCAGGTACACTTTGATGTCCTCGTGGACACACTGTTGAAATTCCTCCACCAGCATCAGGTCACGCAACGCTTCGAAGTCGTTCCCAACTCCTTTTGACTCACACCACCGATCAAACATATTTTCTTTCACTCTAGCAAACTCCACATGGGTCTCACTCTCCCTCTTCCTGGCATTCCTGAATTTTTGCCGGTAAGCTTCCGGAACCAACTCATAGGCTTTGAGGATGTGCTTCTTCAATACCTCATAATCTGCACACTGGTCCATTGGTAGCGCCGAATAAATCTCTTGAGCTTTACCCACCAGCACACTTTGCACTGGTATGGTCCAGGCCTCCTCCGGCCAGTGTAACTGTCGAGCCACTTTCTCAAAGTGTGGAAAAAATTGAGTGACTTCCTTTTCACTGAAGGGTGGAACCAGCCTCACATGTCTGCCCACCTCCCAGGTGTTCTGGCTAGGTGTCGACCCCATCAGCAAGGGTGGTACCTCTCCCCGTTCTCTCATTACCTCCAGCTCCTTGAATTTAATCTCTTGCTGAAGCGCCAGATCACGTTCCTTTAACTCCCTTTCGGCTTTTCTCTCCTCTGCTTCGAGTTCCCTGGCAGCTCTCCTCTCCTCTGCTTTTCTCCCTTCTAACCTTTCCTGGAGTTCTCGTTCCACTCTCCTTTCCTCTGCTTGTTTCTCTTCTCTCCTCTCTTCTGCTTTCCTTTCTTCTTCTGCTCTTTCCTTTTCTGCTTTCCTTTCTTCTTCTGCTAACCTTTCCTGGAGTTCTCATTCCACTCTCCTTTCCTCTGCTTGTTTCTCTTCTCTTCTCTCTTCTGCTTTCCTTTCCTCTTCTTTGATCCGTTCCTGGCTCCGTAATTGCAACTCCAGTTTCCGGAGCTCAACGTCTTCTGGTTCTTCGGGTAGCCACTGCCAGGCTAACTCGTCCCATGTTCCTAATCCCACCATAGATTGTATCACCGCGGTCTGCAACTCTGCCTTCCTCAAATTAGTTCAGACCTCCAAGTTAAAATGTTTGGCCAATTTCAAGAGGTCCGCTTTTAGTAACGCTCGGAACTGTGCCTCACTAGGTGTTACCGCAAAGTTCTGTGCAACAAACGCCATGGTGACTATCGTTAACACCTGTTAACCTTCACCCAAGACTTTACCACAATTTCTCAAAAATTTACCAATTAATAATTAATTAATAAATTTTAATTAATAAAAATTATTATTTTATTATGTTATACAATTTTATATCCCGGAATTCAATTGGACGAGCCCCCAATTCTGTTACGTGGTCCTCCCGGTAACTACCTGGTCTCGGTGACCCCCGGACCGTGGGAGGCACCCCGCCAGAAAGATATATGATTTATACGCTTTCGTAACGCAATCAATATGAATTCCAGTCAATAAGAAACCCCACACCAAGGATCCGGAGTAATCAATAATATATTCCCCCAAGGAATCAACAACCATCAACAATCAACAATCAATCACTAAGATGGCCATCTTACATATGTGTCCCCCCCTGTCCCCACTCACGACCACTTGGGCCACTGTCCCTCACAATGTCTCTCTTCTCCGCACACGGGCGGTTGAACGAACCCCGGGCGGACGTGCTCCAAACGTGCACGTCTCGTACCGGGGACAGCTGCTGCAGCGCACACCTCCTTGCCAAGCAACGGGGCAAAACCAAGCACGGCTTGCAACGCGCGCGAGGCCCAAGGTGCGACCCGTACGCGTCCTTGTAGACGGTGAGGTGAACTGTGCCGGACGCTTGGTTCCGTGCACGAACCCACGGCGACTTGACGTGTAAATGGGTAATTACACGTCCCGGTAACTCCTCGCGCCAGATGGGCTTTTCAACGCAGCGTTCCCCACGCTGCTCAATATCGATACCGCTCTTCTCGGCGCTGGGCGAGGAAGAAGAAGAGAATCGCCGCTTCTCCCGGACCTCCTCTTTTCTTCTTCCGTTTCCGGTCTCCTTTTCCCCAGAAGGGCTCCTGACCCTTTAATCACAACAATCTTTAATCGACTACACATAAATAAGCAAAGATCTGAATAGTAATTCACATAAATCCGTAACACCTCGATTGCTGTCAGGTGATCACTGTTGTCCTCAAGCATGTCTATGATTGCTCGACGCATCTCATACCTGAAGTAAGCTTTCATGGTCCGAATAATGCCCACATCACATGGCTGTAATATGTCGATGCTGTTCTCTGGCAACTTATGCGCTGGCTGGTAAAGCTCGGAAGTAAATTCCTGTCTCATTTGCATTGTAAATGGAAGAAGGTGGATACATTTCCACAATTCCTTGCAGCTGTTCCTGCTTCCACTGCTTTGAAGCCTCAGCATCTGTCTCTGCAGCTTCTCCTTGAAGTTTCTTGTAGGTCATGCAATGTCGTTTCTTCCAACTGTCCAACTGTCCGTCGCCTTAAAGCCAGTCCGCCTGAACCTTTCCGCAATCTCCCCACCTTTTGACACAGAAGAGGACCGTGGATAAGAGCATGCTGCAATATCATGTTCTCAAACCATCACAGAAGGCCTACTTCAACTTCTTCGTCTTTGCGCAACGGTTTAATTTTCTGCTTGGTCCGCCGGTTTGTGCCTCTTCCCTCAGTTGCTTTTCCTGCTTGACCATACTCATCAGAAGAGTTCATGAAACTCCCAAAGTTTCAGCAGCTTCCCATTTGCTACATGATCCTCAACCTTGGAACCTATCAAGCAATTCAACTTTTTTTTCGTTGCCTCGAGCTCAGTTCGTTTCTGCTTAGAAGCCATCAGATGAACAAAAAACAAAATCGATGTACGCCACGTCATTCGTCATGACATATCTCACGTGTACAAATCGAAATCTTTCTTTTCAAAACAAAACAAGTGGTGTTATTAACTGATGGATTGGTTTATTAATCAATATTTCCTCACACAGGAACCACAGGGATAATCCCGGACCGAATCCAAGTGATCCTAAAAAGTGACTGGTTTTATTAACCAGTGTCTACTGTATTTTTTTTTATTTTTTTTTGTATACAAGATCGAGGCTCGTGAAAGAGCGAAATTGCTGCTTAATATTTGTTATTGTACACCACTCTTTTCCTATTCCATCTCTAGGTGCTGCATGATGTCATCGCCGGGCCGAAGTACTTGGTGAGAGTCATTATGTCACCGATGGGGGCCGGCGATAACACACGCTGAAAGAGAATATTCAGTTTTTGCTCCGGTTTCTTTCTTTCTTGTTTGTTTGTCCGGGTGATATCTCAGCCATCCTTTGGGCTAGGAAGCTGAATTTCGGCACAATAGTGAGCAAGTGCTTTGGCAAAAACTGCATTTTTTTGTTTTTTGAATAATCAATTAATTGATTAATTACTTAATTACGAGCGTGACTCGGCACGCTCGGCACGCCTCACCACACGTCATTTCAGAGGGGTAGGCATCTTTGACCATTTGTGTCTTTTGGGTCTTCATGGTGTTTTGTGCCTTCAGGGCCATTTGGGTCTTCAGGGTCTTTTGGATTCTCTGGGCCTTTAAGGGTATTTTGGGTCTTTGAGGTGTTTTGGGTCTTCAGGGGTCTTCAGAGGCTTTTGGGTCTTAAGGGTGTTTTGTTTCCTCTGGGTCTTTAAGAGTCATTGGGGTGTTTTTGTTTTTTTGGGTATTTCAGGGTCTTTTGGGTCTAAAGGGTCTAAAGGGTCTTTAAGGGTCTTCATGGTGTTTTGGGTCTTCAGGGTGTTTTGGGTCTTCGGGGTCTTTAGGGTATTCTGGGTCTTCGGTGTCTTTTGGGTCTTTGGTGTCTTCAGGGGCTTTTGGGTCTTAAGGGGCTTTTGGGTCTTAAGGGTCTTTTGCTTCTTCTTGGTCTTTAGGTCTTCGGGGTCTTTTGGGTCTTTTTGGTCTTCGGGGTGTTTTGGGTCTTCGGGTTTTTTTGGGTCTTTGGGGTTTTTTGGGTCTTCGAGGTGTTTTGGGTCTTCGGGGTGGTTTGGGTCTTCGGGGTGTTTTGGGTCTTCGGGGTGTTTTGGGTCTTCGGTGTGTTTTGGGTCTTTGGTGTGTTTTGGGTCTTCCGGGTGTTTTGGGTCTTCAGGGTGTTTTGGATCCTCTGGGCCTTTAAGGGTATTTTGGGTCTTCAGGGGTCTTGGTGGTCTGAAGGATCTTGGAGGAATTAAAGGGTCGTCAAAGGTCTGAGAGGTCTCAGCATTCTTAACGCAATTAAGAGGGTTAATTAAGAGGGTTAATTAAAAGGGTGGAAATTTTATTTGAAGAAGAAGAAGAAGACGTTTTCGTCACATGTAAACATAACGACATACATAATGACATACATAACCATATACGTTTGCTCGATTATAATAAGACTAGCGTGACTCGGCGCGCCCCACGCGACTCACCACACGTCGTTTCAGAGGGGTAGGCATCTTTGACCATTTTGGTGTCTTTTGGGTCTTCATGGTGTTTTGGGTCTTCAGGGCCATTTGAGTCTTCAGGGTCTTTTGGATCCCCTGGGCCTTTCAGAGTATTTTGGGTCTTTGAGGTGTTTTGGGTCTTCAGGGTCTTTGGTGTCTTCAGAGGCAATCAGTGGCCAGCTTCTTACCCCAACCAATCACACGTTCCCTGGGCGTGGTTCCAGCCTGCCTGGCACGATGTTTGTCGCCCATGGTGGCGTACTACGTGGCTGCTGCCTGTTGCTCTTCCAAAGTCATTGTGGTGGCGGGAAATTATTTAATGTGTGCACTAATGGACCTATCTAAGTGTCTATGAGTTTGTTGCCATAATGGACACTGGGTTGCTCACAGAGGGAACGACACACGAGGGAATTTTACCCATAATCCCTTCACTAATTAGCATGCCCCGCCCCCTCATGGCGGGGACGAAGATACAACTTATTCCGACATACGGCTAAACGTAGAACTTATTACAGGTAGGTTCCCTATCACGACAATCGAGCACCTACCTATGCAGATCTACCTGGATCGAGATATTCCTTTACCCACCGACATAACAATATCATTTGTGGCGATCCAGGTTCGGAAGATCACAGATTGGGTCAGATGTACAGAATCACGCAAGACATTAGCTTGTGTACCATTACTGGTTGTTACAATGCCAAAGCCAAGTCAAATAGCACAATGGCAGATGAAAGCATGACAGATGAATTTGAGGAAGCGAGGGTTGGCTTGGGTGGTAATAGTTGGTCCACATTAGCAGAGATGTGTATGTCTTGTTGTCATAGTCAAGCGGATGATATGCCACACAAAAACATGACATGGCCGTGGAAAGGAATGCAGCATCCAGACGTGTTTGCAATTTTAGGGGTAAGCAGAGATCAACGGCAGTGGAAGATGGAGTTCTTTACAAACAGTCCAACCACCAGGATGGGGATCAAGCCTATCATAATGGAAAATGAAATATCCAGGACACAAAAGAGTTGCGGCATGCTGAGAGGGGAATGTTTCTATTAAACACACAAACTCCAAATAAGCAAAGGCAATGTATATGTAGAGGTTTGTGAAGTTAGAACGGAGTCATCAAATGTTAGACATCTAAAGAGGAAATGCTGGCAGGATGGCCGAGACGGCCCTAGAGGTACGCACACTCGCCTCTAAGTTTTATTGTAGGGATGGGTGTAATCGATTAGTTGATTACCTGAAGACTCTATTACTTTCTCATCAATTAATTAGTCGAACAATTACTATCGATTGTGGAAAATAAAACTTCCACTGACTTTTGATAGTTATTAGAGGAGAAGAATCAGACGGGTCATGTATGTCCTGCAACACTACATCACCCTCCCCCCTCTCTCACCATGCCTAACAGTCAATTCTCCTTCAGGAATCAGAACCTTCACTCCTGATGTGGGAGGTCTGGTATGTGTGCTGTATCTGGTGTGTGTCAGCAGCTGAGTCATGATGGTGAGGGGGTGGTGAGGGGAAGGGGGGCTCGGGGAGTGAGAGTGTCGCTGGTGGTTGGTGAGAGTGCGTGTGAAGGGTCCGTTGCATCCATCGCATCAGGTATTCTGCCCGAACTCATTTTGCATTGCTCCTTATCTGCCATCATGCCATGAAATCAAACAATAATAATGAAGTCGAGTTGGTGATTAGGTATAGTATTTGGTTATATTCCTAATATTTATTAAATAATCGTTGTTGTGTTACAGCTGGACCAATGCATCATTATTGTTCTATTTCCTCCCTAGCCTGCAGAACCCCCTCAATAATGGCTGACAACAGAAGAGGAAGCCAAGAGAAATGTGCTCAGTCGAAATTCCTCCAGAGACTCAATAATCTAAAGGCATGCAGCCATGAATATCAAGTGAAGAAAACTCGGAAGCGGCGCATCTCTGGAACTGTTTTTTTTTTACCAAAGAGCTATGGAGTCAGAAACACACAGGCCAAAAACAGCAGATGCAACTCTCGAAATGTGCTGCTATGTTGAAGGAAGGCTCTTGTCTAGGTCAGACGATCCTAATCTAGAGTTTTGGGAAAGCCACTCTGCAGAGTATCCTTGATTGGCTGTTCATGTCACTAAGTACCTGCGTGCGCCAGCAACGTCTGTGCCATCGGAGCGACTGCATTCAAAAGCAGGAGCACTGTGCCCATAAGAAGGAACAGACTCAAGGGCAAGCATGTTAACATGTTCTTGTTTCTCAACAAAAATGCAAATTGTGATCTGAGATTAAACAACGGCTAGGTGCCTAATTTTTATTTATTTATTTACTTTGTATCAATGTATACCTTTCGTGAGTTTGCCATATCTTTACTTTAATTGTCATTACTTAATATGCAGTTAGAAAATAATTGTCATTCTTGTTCCCATTCTTTATTTTGAGTTACTTGTTGAATCTGCTGTGTTTACCAGTGCTTTAGTGTAAATACATGTGATTGTCAGATATAGGCATTGTCATGTTTAGTTCAGTCTCCCAAAAAAAACATATTAAGCTGTTAAAAAAAGAAAATAAGAAAAATAATGGTTTTTGCTCCAAAAACAAAAAATAAAGGAGTAAAAAGTAAAATTACCAGGGCCGGAAGGATGAGAGAACTGGGCCTATCTTCAAAATACCGTTTCACCTTTGCCACAACAAATTTCTCTGTAGGAAGAGACTTCCCAGCAAGTTTTTGCCTCAAAGCAGGAACTTTCCTGAAGAATAAACAAAAACAGGTCATTGTGAAAAGAGAAAGACAAGGATGAAGTTGAATGGGGAAATAAAGAGATCTCTACAGAACACTTAAATACCATTTCTTCCACAACAATGAGCACATTGGCACAACAATAAATATTAGGTACAATATCATTGAAAAAAAAAAATGTGTGTATAGATATACATGTGTATATATATATATATATATATATATATATATATATATATATATATATACTAGGGCATGCCCGTACGTGGGTGCAATGCCCGTACGTGGGTACGTGGGTACGTGGGTGCGAGTACGGTGACAATCCCCCCCCTCTATTTACATGAAATGGTTTGGTCCATGAAATGTTTTGGTCCATTCGCAACGCCAAAGCGAACGGCGAACGGCTTGCGAGTACAGTGACAATCCCCCCCCTCTATTTACATGAAATGGTTTGGTCCATGAAATGTTTTGGTCCATTCGCAACGCCAAAGCGAACGGCGAACGGCTTGCGAGTACAGTGACAATCCCCCCCCTCAATTTACATGAAATGGTTTGGTCCATTCGCAACGCCAAAGCGAACGGCGAACGGCTAAATCGCCATAGCTCGGTAACTACTTGTCCGATTAATATGAAACCTTGAAAAGGCACATCCTCGGGTCCCCAGCAATATACCTGGCAAGTTTCAAGTATATCGGACCCGTGGTTGTCGAGAAACAGCGGTCACAAACAAACATACAAACATACAAACATACAAACACACACACAGAGATTAGTGGAATTATAGATAGATATATATATATATATATATATATATATATATATATATATATATATATATATATATATATATATATATATTGTTACGTGCTCCTCCCCAAACTCCGGCCACGGTGTACCTCCGAGCCCCGAAAGGAGTCAAGGCAGAAAGATGTGCTATTATGTGTGCTAATGACTAATGGTGAAACCACACCAATCAATTGTTACAAAAATCAAGTATTGTATTAAAACCACACAATAATAACAAGTAACGCACGTACAAGAAAACCTCACTTGGACAGCAAACACCATATAATTTCTATGATGGTACCACCAATTTCCTGAATCAATAACTCACGATATTCCCACGTGAGCAATCGGAAACATCCCCCAAAGTCACTTTGTCACGATACCAGGCCAAAGTCGATCCCCTTGGCTCTCACGATCACAAGAAAAGGCTGTACTGAGACCTGAACCCAGAACGGCTAACAGTCGACGCTGCAGACGAGCCGCTTGGTGAGGTGTCGGGCCGACGTCGGTCCGGTAAAAGTTCACCCAAAAGGCGACTGGGAATTCACACTCTCGGTTCACCAGATAACGATGCTGACATGAACGATCAGCGGTTCCCAAGCAGAGAACAGCGAAGAACCGCGAGTTCCCAAGCGAAATCCACGACACACACGAGAACCAGGCGAATGGCTGGTGCGAGGTGAAATGGCTTGTGCGAGGTAAAATGGCAGATGGGCCGGTAATTGAGGCATACCTGCTCTCCAGCGATGATTCACTTTCGGAACCAAAAGCAAAACCCGTCACGCAGGTTTATTTGCCACAGCAATAACGACACTGTCACAGGAATCCCTTTCCCGGGGAAACCAATATTCGCTCGTGACCAATGTCCACCAGCGTCCGCTCGACACCTCGAAGCAGATATGCCTTCCTTTCCCGATCTCAATCGATCCGCTCGCCCGCCTCATCTTCTTCTTCCGTTTTCGCCCTCACCCATCTCGTTTTCCTTCTGAGACATTATTTTTACCTTTGAAGATAGTTGTCTCCATTTCACACTCAAACTGTAACAATAATAGTACATGAACTAAAAATGCTTCAAGTGGCTGACAACCACAAAGACGGAAGTGACGAATCCGTAACAATATATGTATAAATATATATATATACATATACACACAGTCAGGAAGTTTGTAGCCAGATGTATTAAAAAAAATTTAGGCCCGATAGTAGCTATACGGCCCGATCGCACGTACTTGCTGGTTTCTGTGGTTTGCATTGGTGGGAACAAATATGTGCGTGGCATGCATGACTGCATGTGTTTGTTTCATGCAAATTATGCGATGATTGCCTTGAGGTCAGGAACTACCATTTCAAAAAAAATAAATATATATATATAGAGCCTAACAGAGAAATATATATAGTCACGTGAAAAAGTAAGTACACCCCATGTAAAGTTTTGACTTTTTCAACATATAGCTATTTGATCTTCATTTCAACAATATTGATAGATAAAGGTGATAATATCATGAAACATTTACATTTTGTAGTCCATTGTATAATTTAAATAAACATAAATGCAAATTTCGCATGTGGAAAAAGTAAGTACACCCCTACATTTATCACGACTTCAAATACCTAAAATTACAATCAGGTGCACCAGCTCAGGTACAAATGATTAGAACATCATTAGAGAGGATCTTGGAGGAACCTGTCTTTTTTAAACCTCAGATATTTAGTTTGGTTTGCTCTTTGTTGTCGAAATGTGCGGCATCACCATGCCTAGATCAAAAGAGCTCTCTGAGGCCTTCAGAAAGAAAGTTATAGATGCCTACAAGTCTGGGAAGGGATTTTTAAAAGATCTCCAAACAATTTGAAATCAATCATTTGACTGTCCGGAAGATCATCTATAAGTGGAGAAGATTCCAAACAACTGCCAACTTGTTCAGGCCAGGCCGCCCCAGCAAGTTCAGCCCGTGAGGCAGACCGCAAGATGTTGAAAGAAGTCTCGAAGAACCCCAGAATGTCATCACAGGACCCACAGGTAGCTCTTGCCACTGTTGATGTCAAAGTGCACGAGACCACCATTAGAAAGAGGCTGCACAAATTTGATCTACATGGGAGGTGTGACAGGAGGAAACCTTTGCTGTCCAGAAAGAACATCAGGGCAAGACTAAAGTTTGCCAATGAACACCTAGGCAAAGACCAGCACTTCTGGAACAATGTGCTCTGGACAGATGAGTCAAAGGTAGAGCTATTTGGCCGCAGTACCAGAAGACATGTTTGGCGAAAACCAAAGACAGCGTTTGACCAAAAGAACCTGATACCAACTGTAAAGCATGGTGGTGGAAATGTTATGGTTTGGGGCAGCTTTGCTGCATCAGGGCCTGGGCAGCTCACCATCATAGAATCCACTATGAATTCTTCATTGTACCAGAGGGTGCTTGAGGATAATGTGAGGCTATCTGTCGGAAAGTTGAAGCTCAACAGAAGGTGCACCTTGCAACATGACAATGATCCTAAACATGCCAGTAAATCCACCAAGGAATGGCTGAAAAGAAAGAAATGGAGGGTTCTGGAATGGCCAAGTCAAAGCCCGGATCTAAATTCCATCGAGATGTTGTGGGGGGATTTGAAACGAGCTGTGCATGAAAGAAACCCCTCAAACATCGCACAGCTGAAAGAATTCTGCATGGAGGAGTGGGCAAAAATTTCTCCCAGTCGATGTCAGAGACTGGTAGACAGTTATAAGAAACGCCTACTTGAGGTTGTTTCTGCCAAAGGGGGCAATACCACCTATTAGAGCCAAGGGTATGTACTTACTTTTTCCACATGCAAAATTTGCATTTATGTTTATTTAAATTATACAATGGACTACAAAATGTAAATGTTTCATATTTGTTATATTATAGTCCGGCAGATAAGCAAAATATAGCATAACCATTGTGCATTTTGTGAGGAAAGCACCAAATTTGGCACACTAGTAGACTATCATATTATGAAAAGATCTGGATATTGGGCCATCTCAGATTCAGAGATTTGATTTTTGCAAGATTTGCAGATTTTGCAGATTTGCCAGCTGAGATTGCAACGCCAGGGACGGCCGACTCCTTCCTGCGAGCTGCACACGTCACCCGCACAAGAAGAGCTCATGAAATCACTGCAGCGGCACTGCACATCCTGCAACACCGTGCGTATGAACGCCACTGTATGACATATGCTGATGATGCAGAAGACCTGCCTGAGTTCGAAGACTGGTGTCACCATAGAGGAGAAGACATTCCCAACTTTCAGTACTGGGCAACTGTGCTGGAACTAGAGATGTTGGTACTGGTCTACGTGCGTTCTCTGCAGCAGGCTTCATTCACGATGTACCTTGATGCCCTGACGGAACTGGTTCCATGCCTTAGACCACACACACTATGCCAGGTGGGTCCCTGTTCACCTGAGGGACATGGTTGTACTCCCAATGAAGCACCCAGATAATTCAGGGATGGCAACTTCACTGTACAGAAGACGAAGAAGGTGTTCTCTTCGATCCCAATCGAATCGAAATCTTGCAAAAATCAAATCTCTGAATCTGAGATGGCCCAATATCCAGCTCTTTTCATAATATGATAGTCTACTAGTGTGCCAAATTTGGTGCTTTCCTCACAAAATGCACAATTGTTATGCTAAGTTGCCCCACTATTATATCATTTTATCTATCATTATTGTTGAAATGAAGATCAAATAGCTGTATGTTGAAATATGTTGAAAAAAGTCAAAACTTTACATGGGGTGTACTTACTTTTTCATGTGACTGCATATATTATATATATATATATCTATATATATATATATATATATACAGTATATATATGTATGTATATATATATATATATATATATATATATACATATACACACAGACTTGGCATTTAATATGGAATTTTTTTTTTTTGTGGGGGTGAACTCACTTTTCAAGATGTCTTAGAACAAAAAGTTCATTGGAATTATGTTGAAATTATTCTAGATTTTGTTAATGTGACCTTTAAAAGAAACAAAAACCACATTTGACATTTCGATGCAAATAAATTGATCCTTGAAAGTGATGTAAACTGATATCGAACTCAATTCATGGACAGTACTGTGTTAAACTTCTGTGCGTTTTCCAGATGTATCTCTTTATTTTGCACATTAGCCCAAATTTTTTTTAACAAAAACAAAAGTTAAATTACGACTGGGATTACGGACAGTAAAATTACAGTTCAGTACTTCGTGTAACCCCCACGAGCATTCAGGAGAGCACGTACACGTTGAGGCATGCTGTTCATGAGATTTGCCAAGGTTTGGACAGGAATCGCTTGCCATGCAGTGACAATAGCCTGCTGCAATTCACGCACAGAGGTCAGCTGCTGGTCCAAGTGGTCGATTTGACGCGTTAATTCTGCCCACAAGTTCTCTATCGGATTCATATCCGGGGACATGGCAGGCCACTCCATATGCTCTACACCACGGTCAGCAAGAAAGTGTTGGATCATGCGAGCATGATGAGGCCGTGCATTGTCATCTTGGAAGACAAAGTTTCCTCGAAAGGCTGCACGGGCAAAAGGAAGCAATGTTTCTTCCAGAATGGCCCTGTACTTGAACTGGTTCAGGTTTCCATTCAGAACAACCAGGTCAGTTTTTCCCCCTGCATGAAAAGCAGCCCAAACGGTCACCCCACCACCTCCAGCTTGGACTCTTGGCACTATACAAACTTTGTTGTAGGCTTCATGCACTTGTCTGCGCACTCGGATGCGGCCACTCTTGATGATAGACCAGAAATCTAGACTCGTCACTGAAGATCACGTGATTCCAGTGTCCTGGCTGCCATTGACGGTGCTCTCCGGCCCACTGCAATCGGCGCTGGCGGTGTTGTCTGGTCAGGTGTGGCTTTCTCAGGGGACGCCTGGCACGATAGCCTGCTTGAACCAGTTGTTGGTTGACTAGCCTTCTGGATACAGGCACATTTGTCAGTTGCTGCCATTCAGCCCTAAGCCGATTAGCTGACTTGGTACGGCCATTGCGGACTAACCGGTGCAGCTGGCGATCATCCCTCCTTGTGGTTCTGCGGGGACGTGCTGGCCTCGGTATTGGAGTAGGGACACCCCTCTGAGCATTTCGTTTCAGGATCTTTGACACCTGACCTTGAGTGATGCCATACTGCCGAGCAATAGCACGCTCTTTCATGCCGTAATTTCGTAAAGCCACCACTCCATGACAAACAGCATTGTCGAGTTGACGGACCATCTCCAGAGGAAGCGGCAATAACTTTTGTAGACGTGCAGCAGTTGTTTTCCACTAATACAGAACACAACAACCCTTGTATACCCGACTGTGAAGCCAATCATCAAATGCACCTGTCCGTACATTTTCCCACGCCACCTGTGATATAATCCTGTTGTTGACTTCTTGCTGCGACAGACAATCAGTGACATGGTTCTTTTAACAAATAAATCACCAAAGTGTCAAAGAAACTCACCAGATTGATATACTGAGTTAAGAAAGTAAACCCAAGTCAAGAAAAAAAAAATATTCCATATTAAATGCCAAGTCTGTATATATATATATAAACACATATATATATATATATATATATATATATATATATATATATATATATATATATATATATATATATATATGTATATATATATATATATATATATATATATATATATATATACACATATATATATACTGTATATATATATATATATATATATATATATATATATATATATATAAACATATTAATTTATATCTTACTATAATTCACCAAATGTCTGTCCGTCTGTCTGTCTGTCTGTTCAAAGGTACCGTAAAAACTGCTGAACCGATCGCAAAGATATTTTGGGTGGATAATCCTGGGATCTCCAGGGAGTAAAATAGGCTATTTAGTTTTCCCAATTTCAGCTTTAGTCTCCAGCATTCTCAGGTTTGGACTCCCCCATAACATTCGCGTTCGCATAACGTTCATTGTTCTCATTGTGACGATGTTGCTTTCCCGGGTGCCGCGCGATCGGTGCAGCCGTTTGTGCGGCACCCGGGAAAGCAACATGTCTCCATCGATCGCTAACAGATTGCTGTCTCCATCGATCTTGCCAAGGCCGTAACAGCTATCGACTCAAAATCCTTTTAACTGTTGATTTGGTACAGTTACACGTATCGGGAATTTGGTACACGTATCGGGAGTACATACGAAATAGCGATTGTGAACACGATTATCGATCACGATTCACGATCACGATCATCACGATCATAGTGTATCGATCACGATTTGAAACACGATGGAATAATATTTACCGATATGAACAGTGATGTGGCTTTTATTGAAATTCTCAAGATACTGTTTAGATTTTGATGATTTGCGTGTGATATGATTCAACGGATGTTTATATGAATCGTTTAAAATAAAAAAGCCTTCATTTTCTGATATTTTGCCTTTTCATTCGGGCTTCCCAATTGAAGCCCCTTCCCAATTGAAGCCCCTTCCCAATTGAAGCCCCGCCCAACTATACCGTTGCTAGTTGATAAAAATCCACAACAATGTGGTTCTCAGCCAGGGAAATATCCATGACTTGTAGTGGTTGTCCTAGTTACCTTGTGGAGAGAAATGGAAAGATATACTTACCGAAAAAGCTCTTCTTCTGTTTCTGGGCAGGATCTTGCCGTATCTCCAGCCATGTTGAGAAATGCTCCCTTCATGTACATGTATG